>NC_060276.1:93366146-93481263 GCF_021613505.1 Equus quagga
CACAAAGTAAAGAAAGCAACAATTCTCTAGTTAAAAATGTTAAACTGGAGGGGCCAGCCTGGTGGCGCAGCAGTTAAGTTTGCACGTTCTGCTTCGGTGGCCCGGGGTTCGCCGGTTCGGATCCCAGGTGCAGACATGGCACCGCTTGGCACACCATGCTGTGGTAGGCGTCCCACATATAAAGTGGAGGAGGATGGGCATGGATGTTAGCTCAGGGCCAGTCTTCCTCAGCAAAAAGAGGAGGATTGGCAGCAGTTAGCTCAGGGCTAATCATCCTCAAAAGCAAAAAAAAGACAGACATATATCAATGGAATAGAATAGAAAGCCCAGAAATAAACCCTCTCACATATAGTCAAGTGATTTTCAACAAGGCTGCTAAGACCATTAAATGGAGAAAAGACAGTCTTAACAAAATGGTGCTGGGAAAACTGGATATCTTCATTCAAAAAAAATGAAGTGGGACTCATCTTACATCACATACAAAAATTGACTCAAAATGGATCAAAGATCTAAATGTAATAGCTAAAACTATAAAACTCTTAGAAGAAAATGGAAGAAAGTCTTCATGATGTAGGATTTGGTAAAGATTTGCTTGGATAAGACATTCAAAGCACAGGTTAAAAAAAGAAGAAATACGTACTTTGGACCCAATCAAAATTAACACCTATTGTGCAGCAAAGAAAACATTGAGAGAATGAAAAGATAACTCACAGAATGGAATAAAATATTTGCAAATCATATATCTGATAATGAATTAATATGCAGAACATAAAGAATTCTTAAGACTCAACAACAAAAAAACAAACAACCCAATTAAAAGCTGGACAAAGGACTTGAATAGACATTTCTCCAAAGAAGATACGGAAACAGCCAACAGACCATGAAAGATGTTCAACATCACTAGTCTTTAGGGAAATGCAAATCAAAACCACAATAAGATAACACTTCATACCCATTAGGATAGCTTTTATCAAAAAAATGGAGAATCACAAGTGTTGGTGAGGTCGCAGAAAAATTGAAACCCTTGTACATTGCTGGTGGGAATGTAAGATGATGTAACCACAATGGAAAGCAGTTTGGTAATTCCTCAAGGTAAAATAAAAACTTTCATTTTTGAATTTTTTACTGATCTAACAGAAAATAGTTTGTTAAAAATAATAATAGCAATAATCTATTTGATTATGTATACATATATATAGTTATGTATACTTATGTATAAGTGAAATGAATGTCTGTAATTATACAAAGGACTGGAGGATGGAATTAAGAATATTTTGTTTTTATAAGGTATTTGCATTGCATGTGAAGCAGTATAATGTTATTTGAAAATGTACCTGGATTGGTTGCAAATATGTATGGCAAACTCGAAAACAGTAAAAGAACAGTAAAGAACACTAAAATCAGTAAAGAAGTATAATTTATATGCTAAGAACAGAGAGAAAATGGAATCATATAAAAAACTCAATTAAAACCACAAAAGGCAGAAAAAGAGTGAAATGCAAAAATAGGAAAAAAGGGCAACAAATGGAAAACAGTAACAAATATGGTAGATATTAATCCAAATATATACCAATGAAGAGACAGAGATTGTCAGAGTAGATCAAAACACAAGACCTAGCTATATGTTGTCTATAAGAAACTTACTTTAAATGTGAAGACCCATAGGAGCCGACCAAGTGGTGCAGTGGTTAAGTTTGCACGTTCTGCTTCGGCAGCCTGGGGTTCACCGGTTGGGATCCTGGGTGTGGACCTATTCACCGCTTGTCAAGCCATGCTGTGGCAGGCATCCCACATATAAAAAGTAGAGGAAGATGGGCACAGATGTTAGCTCAGGGCCAGTCTTCTTCAGCAAAAAAGAGGAGGATTGGCAGCAGATGTTAGCTCAGGGGTAATTTTCCTCAAAAAGAGAAAAAAACAAGTTAAATGTAAAGACCTATATAGATTAAAAGTAAAAGGACTGGAAAAACAAACAATTCAATTAAAAAATGGGCAGAAGATCTGAATAGCCATTTTTCCAAAGAAGACATACAGATGACCAACAGGTACATGAAAAGATGCTCAACATCACTAATCACCAGGGAAATGCAAATTAAAACCACAGTGAGATATCACCTCACACCTATCAGAATGGCTATTATTAAAAAGACAAGAAATAAGTGTGGGCAAGAATGTGGAGAAAAGGGAACCTTGCGCACTGTTGGGGGAAATGTAGATTGGTGCAGCCACTATGGAAAACACTATGGAGTTTCCTCAAAAAGTCAAAAATAGAACTACCACACGATCCAGCAATCCCACTTCTGGGTATTTATCTGAAGAAAATAAAAACACGAATTTAAAAGAGCATATAGACCTCCATGTTTACTGAAGCATTGTTTATAATAGCCAAGATATGGAAACAACCTAAGTGTTCACTGACAGATGAATGGATAAAGAACAGGTAGTCGGTATATATATATATATATATATATATATATATATATTTGTATACACACACTTACACACAATAGAATATTATTCAGCCATAAAAAAGAATGAAATCTTGCCATTTGTGACAACATGAATGGACCTTGAGGGCATTATGCTAAGTGAAATAAGTCAGACAGAGAAAGACAAATACTGTATGATGTCACTTATATGTGGAATCTAAAAAATAAAAAACAAACAAAAAAACCAAGCTCATATATACAGAGAACAGATTGGTGGGTGACAGAGGTGGTGGGTGGGCTTGGGGGTAGGCAGAATAGCTGACGGGGCCCCCCCTCCCTGCCTGATCTGAATATCTCTTTTACCAGCCTGTCTTAATTGTTCAACTGATATCTTTTGGGTTAAAGTACTATTTTCTAGACAGCCCTGTGAGAATGAAGGTACACACTTCCAGGTATAGAATAAATAAGTCATGGGGATGTAATGTTATGGTGACTATAGTTAATAATACTGTACTGCATATTTGAAAGTTGCTAAGAGAGTAAATCTTAAAAGTTCTCATCACAAGAAGAAAAAACTTGTAACTATGTATGCTGACGGATGTTAACCAGACTTATTGTGGTGATCATTTTGCAATATTTTCAAATATTGAATCATTATGTTGAACATCTAGAATGTCAATTATACCTCAATAAGAAAAGTAAAGAAATGGAAAAAGATACACCATGCTAACACTAATCAACAAAAGTTGGAGTAGCTATATTAATTTCAGACTGAGCAGACTTCACAGCAAAGAAAATAATAAAGAGGGGCACTGCATAGTGATAAAGGGGTCAATTCTCCCAGAAGGCATAGCAGTTCTTAATATGTATACACCTAACAACAGAGCATCAAAATATGTGAGGCAAAATATAATAGAATTGCAAAGAGAAATAGATGAATCCAAATTTACAGTCGGAGACTTTAACACTCCTCTATCAGAAATGGACAGAAGCAACAGGCAGAAATTAGTAAGGATAAAGCTGAATTCAAGAGCACTATCAATAAAGTGAATATAGTTGATGTCTACAGACTATTCATCCAACAACAGGAGAATTCACATTCTTCTCAAGCTCACATGAAACATTCAGCAAGACAGACAACATTCTGGGCAAAAAACATACCTAGATAAATTTAAATGAATAGAAATCATCCAATGTCTGCTCTTCAACAACAAAGGAATTAAACTAGAAAGCAGTAACAGAAAGGCAGCTGGAAAATCCCAAAACACTTGGAGATTAAACAACACATTTCTAAATAACACATGGATCAAACAAGAAATCTCAATAGAAACACTTTGAACTAAATGAAAAAGAAAATACAACATATCAAAATGTATGGGATGCTGAGAAAGTAGTGCTTAGAGGGAAAACTTCTAGCCTTGAATTTATATATTAGAAAAGAAGAAAGATATTAAATCAATAATCTAAGTTTCCTTCTTAGGACACTAGGGAAAGAATAGCAAATTAAATTCAAAGTAAGCAGAAGAAAAGAAATAATAAAACCTAGAGAAGAAATCAATAAAATTGAAAAGATGAAGTCAACAGAGAATATCAATAAAACTAAAATCTGATCATTGAAGATCAATAAAATTGGTAAGTTTCTAGCCAGTAACTAACAAAAAAAGGGAGAGGACACAACTTAGTAATATCAGAGATGAAACACGGGATGTTACTACAGATCCCATGGATCTTAAAAAGATAATAAAGAAATACTATGAACAACTCTCTGCCCATTAATTTGATAACCTAAATGAAATGCACTAATTCATTGAAAGATACAGTCTTCAAAAACTCACACAAGAAGAAATCAACAATCTGAATAGCCCTATATCAATTTAAGAAACTGAATCAGTAATTAATAACCTTAACCTTTGTCTTTCACCTCTGGGAAGAGGTTCCAAGGTCCTTTTTAAAAATGTTTATGATACAGTCCACTACAGTGAGGATGGGTACGTATGTGAGGCCAGTCAGTTAGTGTTAAGGGAAATTGAGTCTGATATTTGCATACAAATATTCCTGGTTTAATGCTGTTATGGAACTAGTTAGACAGAAATTTAATAGAGGTTAAATGGCGAAGAAAAACTCTGAATGTCGAATAACTTTTTTAGTCTCAGGAGAGCATCCCACACAAGTTGAAAGCAACACTAATTTATTACATTTTCACCACAAAAAAGAAGTAGGTAGGCCTTGAGCACCAATTATAAGAGAGCACAATTACTTTTATCTATCCAGAGTGATTTTATCTTATTAACAATGGAACTTATGGAGTGAACACTCCATTTACGTGGTGTTCCCTATTATTAGAAAAGCTCCTGGTTCATCAACTCTTCTATGAGGATGGAAGCTTGGACAGAATCTTTAATGTGTGGTGGATTTTAGAACCCCATATGGCAATAGAATTAGTTTAGCCTGCAGTGTTATATGCGACCATTTCAATGTAGGGGAGACATTTTCAAGATGGATACTTGATTGGTAACAGTATGATTCCTCAAGTTAATATCTCAAGCAGACAGGATTAATAAGCCTGCTGGCAACAACAGTCTTTTTTGTACACTAGGCAAACATTACAGTTTAAACAAATGCCGTTTGAATGTTTTGGATCTTTTGTTTGCTTTGGAATGGCATGACCCTCTTTGACTTTAGAAATGATCATTTCATTTTCTTCTTCTGACTGTCATTGATCATAGCCGTCATGCCTTCCAGCTCAAAAAGACATATGGCATCAGGCGCTGTCAAATCCATTGTGAAATAGAGTAACGACAAATATTGAGGCTTAAAAAATAATTTTGAAAAGTTTACCCTCCTTGGCCCCCCTCCCTGCCTGATCTGAATATCTCTTTTACCAGCCTGTCTTCATTGTTCAACTGATATCTTTTGAGTTAAAATACTATTTTCTGGACAGCCCTGTGAGAATGAATATATGGTGCATAGATGGGATAATATAGACACTGGCATACAGCAGAGGCCCAATAAATGTTTGCTGAATGAAAGGTTTTTGAAATAGCAACACTCTTAAGCATGTTAGTTTGGATTAAGTATTGAGTTCAAGATCATAAACAAAAATCCTATGAGAATGGGACCTAAAGCAGAGGGATGTCCATAAACTGGGGCAGGATACAGAACAGGAAGTACATGAGCGCTGAGATCTGTCAGCATTTATTAGAAGTAAGCTTCAAAAATGAAGGGACCTTGGCTGACCTTCTCCTCAAAGATAAACAGTGCCAAGAACAGTGCATGGCAACCTGCAAGGTGTTTAGTAAGTACTTTTAGTATAAGAAAGTGAAGGCAAAATTCACTCACATCAAAATTTTGCTTGAAATTAGATGCGATCCTGTTTGTGCTGCTAATGAGCATTTTCTTTCTAGAGCTGGAATTGTTGACCAGTAAGTGTTTCACACATACTCTACCCTGTCCTGTGAACAGCTTATTGACAATCCCTAGAAGAAGGCAGCCAATAAATCCCCAGCAGATTGATTCTCTGATGCTTCTAGAGAAGCCAGCATGATGTCCTAGAAAGAGGTCAGTATTCAATACCTTTAACATCCATTAGGAAAAAAGGGAGAGAGAAAATATCCCAGTTGAAAACTGAATTTAAAAATATACAAGCAATTCCTGACAGAATTCATGCAAATGCCCAATCAGCATATGAAGATATGTTCAACCTTAGTTATAAAGCATGGCAGAATAATATAACAATTAGATTACGTTTGCCTATAAAAATAGCAAATATTTTATTGCTCTTTTTTGGTGGGTGATGAATGAGATAGATAATGAAATGTCTTATTTGCCGATCATTGGTACAAACTCTCTAAAAGGCAATTAACAACGTGTTATCAAAAACTTAAAAATACACGTGGTCTTTGATTAAGAAATTTACAATCTGGCAATTTAGTCTCAGTAGATAATAATGTATGTGTACAAACTTTAGCTACAAGGTTGTTCATCATAACATTTATTAAAGTAAAACAATCATAAACTAAATATTCAACAATAGGTGGTTGGTTAAATAAGAATGAGTAGGAATAAATTTTCTTACTGCAAAAATCAGACTTGTAATATAGGAAAATATCAAATACAGTCATGTGCTGCATAACGACGTTTCAGTCAAAGACAGCCCACATATACGGCAGTGATCCCATTGGATTAGTACCATGTAGCCTAGGTGTGTAGTAGGCTACACCATGTAGGTTTGTGTAAGTGCACTCTATGATGTTCACATAATGATGAAACCACCTAATGACGTATTTCTCATGACATATCCCTGCCATTAAGTGACACACGACTGTAGTATCAAATATGATGCCAAATAGGGTGTGTGTGGGGTGGGGGTGGGGGGGTTGTAATACAGGAAATGACTACAGAGGCTGAAAATTGGAGAATGCTCCAAGGGCTCAGCAGGGATTTCCTTTCTATAAAGAAAAACAAAGAAGAATGAAATGGGCCAAATAGTCTATAAGTGAAGGGGAAAAAGGGTCAATAGTGAGAGAAGGCAATTAAGGTTTTCCTCCTTGAACAGTCAGTTTGTCATCTGCGTTGTGGAGCACTTTCATGTATTATCTCATTTACTCCTAACACCAATTATGAACTTACATCTATTATCATCTGTATTCTACAGATGAGGAAACAAAGACATTGAAGTTCACACAGCTAATAAGGGACAGAGCTGAAATGCTAGCTTTCAGAGCTTTTGAGGAGACTGAACAGCGTAGAGGACATAAGATACTTGTGTACATAAATAAGTTCTGTGAATCATGATTCTGAGTCTGGTGTGGGTAGGCGAGACTGGCCCATGGGCTTCAGGTGGTGTTTTGTCTCTGAGACACAGAGACACCCTGTGTCCTCAGCACCAACACTGCAGAAAGGCAGAGGTTCTATGAAAGATTGACATTTGGGTAAGCCAAGGTCATGGGGAAGAGTTTCAGCTTTCATATATCTGTGCTGTCTTCCTATCGGTTACACATTATTTTCTGAAAATTAAAAATTTTTACTGGATCTCTAAAAGTGCTCACTAGAATTGTAATATCTGTAGGGCAGCAGAGCAGGGAACAACATAATGAAAAAGAAGGCTAGCTATAGGTAGACACAAATATTCCTAGGAAGTCCCTATGCACCAAACTACTTGCATATTTTATTTCATTTAATTGTCAAGGGGCACGCCCCATGGCTGAGTGGTTAAGTTTGTGCACTTTGCTTTGGCGGCCCAGGGTTTCCCCGGTTCGGATCCTGGGCACAGACATGGCACCACTCATCAGGCCATGCTGAGGTAGCGTCCCACATGCCACAACTAGAAGGACCCACAACTAAAACATACAACTATGTACTGGGGTGATTTGCTGAGAAAAAGCAAAAAAAAAAAAAGATTGGCAACAGTTGTTAGCTCAGGTGCCAATCTTTAAAAAAACAGAAAAAATCCATAAAAATAAGAAAACAGAGAAAGTTAAAAGGAAAACCTTATGAAATAAGGATTATTAGCATCACTGAGTGTTGAAGAGATTTATTTTGTCTCACAAACATTAAGACATTTCCCCAGTGACAAAGTGCTAACAGCTGGTGGAGTCAGAATTGCTCTCTGAAAAATAAACATCAGAATGAATGACAGAACCCAAACTTCCATCAACTGATGGATAGATAATGTTGTATATCCATATAATGGAATATTATTTGACAATTAAAAGGAATGAAGTATTGATACATGCTAAAATATGAACGAACTTTCGAAACACTGTGCTAAGTGAAGGAAGTCAGTCACAAAAAACCACATATTGTATGATTCCATTCATATGAAACGTCCAGAATAGATAAATCTATAGACACAGAAAGTAGATCCATGGTTGTCAGGGTCTGTGAGAAGTGAGGAAAGGGGAGTTACTGCTAATGACTAAAGAGTTTCTCATCGGGCTGGTGAAAATGTTCTGGAGTTAGATATTGGTGATGATTGCACAACCTTGTAGACATATTTTGAATATCTAAAAATTGCTCAATTGCATACTTTAAAATGATGACTTTTATGGTATATGAATTATATCTCAATAATAAAAAAAAGAATGAATGACAACGAGGTTTTGTTGGGTTGGGTGATTATGAATTTTCTTTTTTTATCTTTTCCAAATTTCTGTAATGTGGTTAACTAATTTTCAAAATGGAAGAGGAATAAAAAGTTAGACGTAGGTCTAAATAGAATCAGCAACACTGGCGACAGCCACATCATAACAAGTTACCAGATTTGTTCCCAGCTAAAACCTAAGAGAAAGGATCGTTACTACACAGGAAAAGAGTTTAGGAGCAGCTGCTCTCTGTTACCACGGCAACTGGAGGCTCTGACCTCCCTGAGATGCAGCACCAAGTAAAATCTACCAAATGCCTTTAATCCCTTCCCTCTGTAACAGAATCACAGTCAACAGGCCTGTTCTCCCTGGGAGACGTGCCTCACCCCTCCGACTAAGCTACAGGACGATGAGAAGAGGAAAGTGGGGCACGCTTTTGATTTAGTGAGATGGACAATGGTGGAGCTGTGGCCCCTTGAATGTTATCTTGGCCCAGCACTGACCAGCTGTGGGACCTTGGACAACTTACCTGACTTCTCTGAACCTTGTTTCCTCGCTTGTTACCTATGGCTCAGTTGTCGCTAGGACTCAGGGACATATTAGCATGCAAAGTGCCTAGCCCTGTACCAGGCCCTAAACGAGTGCTTAATAAACACGGTTCCACTATGGACTTTTATCATTTCTTCTCTTCCTTCTACAAACGTGTATTGATTGCCAGCTCTGTGCCGGGCACTGTTCTAAACACTGGGAACACAGCAGAAAACAAAACAGATAAAAATTACAACACTCACCTGCTGGTGGGGATACACACAAAGATTTAAAAATAATATATAGTATATTAGGTAGTGACAAGTGCTAAAGAGAAAAACATGAAAGAGGGAGCTGTGAAGTGTCGGTATGGAGAGCTGACTTTAGTTCGAGGGGCCAGGGAAGGCCTCACCGCATGGGACCTTTGAGTAGAGACATGAGGAAGCCATCGAGGAGCCGGGCAGGTATCTGGCAGAAGAGCATCTCAGGTAAAGCAAACGGCAAAACCAAAGATCCTGAGTCGGGAGCTTGCCCGGCAGGTTTGAGGAGAAGCAAGGAAGCTGCCGTGTTGAGATCAGACTGCAGGGGGCGGGGAAAAAGGGGGAGCTCTGTTCAGGGGCAGGAATTCAGGAATTCAGACATTCAGAGCAGAGGCAAGCTTAGACCAGGCCCCTGATGGTGGAGATGCTGAGCAGTGGTCAGATTCTGGATATCTTCTGAGGGTAGAGCTGACAGGGTACGCTGATGGAACAGCACAATCGAGAAACACTGAAAAGCCAAGGCTCTACGCTAGTTTGAATCCACTACAAGGCGGGAAATAATGACCTACTTGTGGTGGGCACTTCCGAAATACCTAACATTCTCAGAGTTGGAAGAGTCTTTAAAGCCTGCCACTGAAGCCATGCTATTAGTCCTTGGCTTTTCTTTGTAACCACTGTCTGGGTTTAGTCAAACTAGTCTCCAACAAATGCCAGAGAACTCAGTACTTCTCAGGGCAATTCATTCTATCCTTAATCAGTTCTTATCTCAAGTGTAGACTATTTCTCTATAGCATTAAAAAACAAATAAATATGAGTATATGTAGATCTATTTCATATTTCCAATTGCCAAGGGGTTTTTTTTTTTTTTTTTGAGGAAGATTAGCCCTGAGCTAACTGCTGCCAATCCTCCTCTTTTTGCTGAGGAAGGCTGGCCCTGAGCTAACATCTGTGCCCATCTTCCTCTACTTTATATGTGGGATGCCTACCACAGCATGGCTTGTCAAGCTGTGCCATGTCCACACCCGGGATCCAAACTGGCAAACCCTGGTCTGCCGAAGCAGAATGTGAGAACTTAACCGCTGTGCCCCGCCAAGGGTTTTTTTTTTATATTTTGTTTCTGCCATTGAACATAGTCTATTTCATACCAATTATTGTTGTGTGTACTTGGAAGTAAGAAACCTTTAAGATTTTATCCAAAGTACTGACATAAATGAGGAGGGTAGTGCCAAAGACAGAATGCTCCCACTGCGGATTTCTACTGCAGCCATGCCAAATCATTTTTAAGTAGCATTTTAGCCATGATAAACCAGCCAGTTACAAAATCACCTAAATATATAATTTAGCTATAGTTTTCCCATTCTTTTTTCCCTAGGAAGATAATATGACATTCTAATATTTTGTTGAAATCCAGATATATTATATATTTTGCATTTATTAGTCTGGTTGGTCTTTCAAAAAAATAAATTTGACTTTTCATAATTTATTCTTAGTGAACCTATGCAAGATCCTTGTGATTAGGGCTCAGTTTTAAAAGTACAGTATTTAAAAATCCTATTATTCATCAACAATAATGGCTAATCATATTATAATCTAATCATATTACTCTAACAGGACTGTAGATCATATAATTGATTCTCTTTCCCAAACTGAAAACTGGAAATGTATGTATACATTCCAACCTTTTGGCAAATGTCTATATCTTTCTGATTCTTCAGAGAACGTTAAAAGTTTTTTGAGAAAGGCGCCGGGCTGTGGGTGTCTATCACGGTGGGCTTGCTGAGGCAGAGGCAGCATCGAGAGGAGGCCTTTGCCCCAAGGCCGGATCGGGGATGTCGAAGAACACGGTGTCGTCAGCCCGGTTCCGGAAGGTGGATGTGGATGAGTACGACGAGAACAAGTTCGTGGACGAGGAAGACGGGGGCGACAGGCAGGCCGGGCCGACGAGGGCGAGGTGGACTCCTGCCTGCGGCAAGGAAACACGATGGCTGCCCTACAGGCAGCTCTGAAAAACCCCCCATCAACACCAAGAGTCAGGCGGTGAAGGATCGAGCAGGCAGCACTGTCTTGAAGGTACTCATCTCTTTTAAAGCTAATGATATTGAAAAGGCAGTTCAATCCCTGGACAAGAATGGTGTGGATCACCTCATGAAGTATGTTTATAAAGGCTTTGAGAGCCCCTCTGACAATAGCAGTGCTGTGTTATTGCAGTGGCATGAAAAGGCACTTGCTGCCGGAGGAGTAGGGTCCGTTGTTCGAGTCTTGACTGCGAGGAAAACCGCGTAGTCTGGCAGGAACTGGATGTCTCCTGCGGGTGTCGGAGTTGCTGGTACAAAGACCAAAATAACCAAATGCCACTGCTCCCCTTTGGGTAGCATCTGTTTCGCTCAGCTTTGCCTTCTTGCTTCCCTTTTCATATTTGTAAAGAAGAAAATTACATATCAGTTTTCCTTTAATGAAAACTGGGATAATATAGAGGAGATGTTTTAACAGGAGTGTTTCCTGCTCTCGTAACTATTTCAGTGACGTGTATACCAGTCTGTATATAATATGATTTACATTCAAGTTTAATTGTGCAATTTTTAACCCCTGTTGACTGGTGTTTTTGTTTTTTGGTTTTGTTTTTGACTAACAGTGAAAAATTTGATCAGGATTTCAGGCCAGTTTCCTGATTCATTGCTAGCCAGGAAATGATCTTTATAAAAGAAAATATGTTTGAGAGACTGGCAGCTATTAACATTGCAAAACTGGACCATACTTCCCTTATTTAAGCAAAATGTGTTTCTGGAACAAGTGGTGGGTGAACACCACTACCAAGTTCCGGCTTTGTCTCTGCTTGCCTTCAGATCATGTGACTTTAAGTATGCCTCTTCCTCTCAGCATCCCATAATCATGGCCTCTTGATTTCTTCGTGGTCACCCAGGGTCCAGAGCAAGGAAAGGAGTCTTGCTCTACACAAATGTATCTGTAACATACCAGAGCCTGTTTGGCGTGAGCATACGACTTTTGTTCCAATCATATGGCCCTATTTGGAGAAACTGCTCCAAATCAGAAAGGATGTGGAAACTATGATGTAGTTCAAACTCTGGGCAGCTTCTGAATGAAATGCTGTTTTCTGTAGAAATACAGTAGCTGCCTTAGACATTATGAGGTATAGAACTAGTATTTAACACGCCCTATAAATGTCTTCAGTGTTCTTCAGGGTAATTGGGGTCTCAGAAGATTTGCTTCCGATCCAAACACATACACATTCTGTATTTTAGCTCAGTGTTTTTTTAAAAAAGAAAATGCCACACAGGAAAAAGTGTTTACTTTGTTGGACTAACCAAATCAGTTCTCAACAAATGACCGGTGCTTATAAAAAGTTATTACTCAGTAGCTCCAAAAGAAACCGCCTGAACGCATATGACCAAGAGAAAAATCAGCCTGTGTTTAGTATTTACAGTGGACACCAGTTTCATAATCACTGACTTGTGTGAAAACTGGTGCAGAAATTCTGTAAACTCTGCTGTTTTTGATACTGCATTTTGTTTTGTAAAAATGATAAAGTTCAGAAAATAAAATGTCAGTGTTGAATAAAAAAGTTTTTTGATAACCTCACTATATATTGTTACTCTATAAAGCAAAACTTTTTGTAAATAAATTTTATTTTTGAAAAAATTCTCACCCTTTCAAGTCTTCCAAGGTACATTTTTAATCTGACAATTTGGCAGTAGAACATGGGGAGAGGAAAGGGCAGGCTGTCCACCCAGATTTCACTTCACATCAAAGAAACTATATCTAGAAAGAACCATCAAGTACTCTAAAAACATATTCCTCCTTAACTGGGGACTGTTTTCCTTGAAACACTTCACCAACTTGGGGCCTGGAATTTCTCTTTAACTCTTACGTTTGTTCTTCAATTTTCTTTTAAGAGTCATTCTACTTGATGGAAAAAAACCCGTAAGTAACATGAGATGAGGTGTTTCCTCTCTGTGATCTATTATCATAACATCAGCCCATCTCTTTTCTTATTCTATTTACTGCAAATATAATTCAGAGGTGATTTATTCTTGTCCTCCACATTTCTTTCTCAAGCCTCCATTTATTACAGATTTTAATTGACCTCATGCTATTCTTATGGTTTCACTCTTTGCTGTTTGCTCTTTCTGTTATATTTTCTACGTATAATCAGGATTCTTTATATATAACATCGTTTTTTTAAAAATCAGCACACACAACTTCCTAAGTGATGTAATTTAAGGAACATTGGGGAACATTTCTCTTTCCTCTCAAAAATCATTTATAATGCATATTGGCAATTAAAATTGCTTTAAAACAGTTGAAGCTTTCCTTCTGCAATTTTAGGATAGGCATGGAAATGCATGTAATCTTTAGAGAGCCAATGTTTTGAGATTAAACACCCACCAAGTATTAATGGCTGAGGAAGTCCTTTATCAAATCGGGTTTCACTATGAAGAACTAGAGGAGAGAGCACAACACTGCCTAAAATGGTAGGACACCAGAAAATCATGTCGTTTATACACATAAACATCTTTTTCCTCACACAATATTGCTCTTAGGAAGCCAGACACATCACCAAGCCTAGGGTCCCACAGTTCCCTCTGTGCAGCCTCACCAGTCACACTGGCCCCAGCCAATGTGCTTATCCTGGATTTCCCAGCACTGGTCTTCCCTTCCCCCACTCAATTTTGGGGTTTTATTTTTATTTTTTAGTCTAACTTTTGGCTTAAATTAAGATCCTTGAATTTGTATCCTTCCGTTCAGGAACTCTCCCATATACCACCTAGCTAACAATTCACTTCAGATCTTTCTTCTTTGGAAGGCAGGGGGGTTATCAAGGAAAAATGAGAATGATCCTGCTTTGATTTTGCCCGGCTTCAAGGGATTCTCATGCCCTCTTTATACATCATAGGTGGCTTGACGTATAGGTGCTGGGCTCTCTCTTACATCATTATAACCTCTTGGTTTAGTAAGAGACCCATTTTCTCTTTCTAGGAAATCGATTTCTGAGAGGTTTCAATGGGAGTATCCATAACAAGGAATTTGGATGTGGACCACAAGAAGGCTAGGGGCATGAACATGCATCACTTTTGCTTGGAGGTCTTTAGGTGAAGTGATGACTGCTGTGAAAAGGAGTCCTCCTCAGATGCTTGTACAGTCCCAGGGCCCAGGCAATGCAAGGCACCTTGAAATTAGGGGTTTGGCAGTGGATGCTGATGACTCAATTTCAACAGGATTCCTGTGCACATTAACAATGCCCAAATATCATGGCCATTTGCTGTGCTATCATTCACTCCTCTTAGACAGCCCGTTCAAGTGTCTATCTGTTCCTCCAAACTTCGACTGATGTCTTCTTTCTCGTGAATTTCTCCCATTACTTCTTTTATCCCTCAATCCCTAGGAATGCCTACAAGCCTAAATACGGAGCCTCACCATTTCCCAATCCCAATCTCTCAAACCTACCTTTCCACTCCCTATGGGCCATCATGAAAATGAAAATATATTCTTAGCATTTTTCAAGTGTCCCAATAAATTTAGTGAAGCTGTTTTAATTTAAGAACACGCAAATTTTCTTTTCAAAGAGTCAAAAGTTCTCTTACTTCATGCAAAAAGGTACTCTGGCGCTGCTAGAAACCGACTGTATAACTCTTTCTGTGAGAAGAATGGCCTGTTTTCTTTCTAGACAACTGATTCTCAGTCTGTCTGCTCATATGAGTCACCTAGGGATCTTTAAAAACACTGATGCCTGAGTCTCATCCTCAGACTGATTTAATTGATCTGGAATGAGGCCAAGATTTGGGAGTTTTTTAAAGCTCTAATGAGCAGCCAAGAGGTATGACATTGGTCTAGTCCATTTGCACCTAACTCCCTTGAATCACAGAGAAAAGGAACTATTTGTCTCATAACCTATAGCCTGTATTTTAAGGCAAATTCTACCCTATGATACAGCTGCTATTGCTTTGATTTGACAATTCCAAACAGCAATTTTTCAATGCCTCTTTGATTTCTTACAACAGATATTCAGAGAAATGCTTGAGGGCATCAGATTTGGCTCAAGAGAAAAAAGAGGTGTATACATGTTTCAGCATTTTTTTCCCCTCCACGGAACAGAAGGAAGTCAAAAGATAGACATGTCTATTGCTTTGATTGTGGTGATGATTTCACAGGGGTATGCATATCTCCAAACTCATCAAATTGTATACATTAAATATGTGCAGTTTTGTTTATCAGTTACACTCAAAAATGCTTCTTTTTTTTTTTTTTTAAAAAAAAGATACCTCAGCTAATCCACCCACACAGTTCCCCAGGAAGATTTACTTCATGCCTATGTAGCAGAAAAAATTGCTATAAGAAGGATCTTTTATGTACAGAATTATAATGCAACTGCTAGCTATTTATGAAACACCCATTTAAAAAAATTAATTTTCAAATGTTCATAGAAACTAAGTGGGAAATGATTTTTAGCATTCCGGTGTAAATTTCTCTAGGACAGTCTTGATTCTAAATTTCACATTTGTTCTTCTGACAGTGTGTCCTGTGAATTTCAGAAGAGAATTCCTTACTTTTTTTCTTGAAATCATAGATCTTAAAATGATGTCTTAGACTCAGATATAATATCATTCCTATGACATTTGGTCTCCAGTTCAGCAACGTCAGTATCTCCTAGAAACTTTTTAGAAGTTCACATTCTCAGTACCATGTCAGAACTCCTGAATTAGAAACTCCGCATGTGGGACCCAACAATCTATGTTTTAATAAACCCATGATTTGGACACATACTAAAGTTGAAGACTCACTGATATAGAAGATACAGACATTTATATTTGCACTCTGGCCCTAGAGAACTTTTCAACTTGACTTGGCCCTAAAGAAAACTTTGGAAATTAGTTTATCTATTGTTTTCCCTAAACGAGGATCCACATGGACTTTGTAAAGAAAACCCCTAAAGGAGCCAGGACCACAAAACCGTTGCATGATACTTTTAATATTCTTTAACTTCCTTTATACTTTTTGCTTCTTGTTCACTTTAGAAGTAAATAGCCAAGGCCACACCCATGTATTTGTTTTATCTCAAATATAACAATGTTTATCTTAATATAAATATCTGCATGGAATTCTCTTTAAAAATCTACAAAGGCAAGAAGGAAGACATTCTTGATAGTCTGCTCTCTTCTAGGAGTTTGTATTTGTTCTCCTACTGTCAATAAGACTCTTCATTTCATTCCAAATTTATTACCCTTCCTTGTCCCTAAGAAAAACCTCAAGGGAAGCTTAATGCTTAAATCTGGTGAGTAATTTCCCTCTTTTGTGATGTTCATGTTTCTGTTTTCTTCTTCTGTTTCATGTAATTCACATCACCTCATTTATCTTTGTGATTTCCTTATAATTGAAATCCTATTCCTGTTCATGACAAGAAGTCTCGCTCATCTTCGCAGGATTCCTATATGACCCACTGGATGCACGCGCAGAATCATTAAACTTATCATATCTTAGTCCAAGTTCCTTAGAAAACAGAGCTTATAACAAAGCTTAAATTCTAATGTTTCATTGAGGATGGAGTGGGAGGAGTGTGAAATCCCAGGGAAGCAAGTGAGGTGACAGAGGAGGAACTGAGGCAAAAAAGAAAACACAAAACAAAGGAAAAATAAATGTAACATGTTGTATGATCAAGCTGGCCACAGCTTCATAAGGACACGTAGCTGTTTGCTTGATCTCATGGGCCATCCCTTGAGAGGATATATGAAGCCATTGTATCTCAGAAGAATATTTGTGAAGAAGAAAATGAGTAGGAATTATCTAACAAAATCTTTTTGCTTACTGTATTACACTGGTTCGTACTTGCCACACAGAATATTAATTCCCGAAGTCTCCAGGTTGTGCTACTGAGCTCCTCCAGGCAGCCACTAGGAAAGTCAGATCCCCTCATCCATGATGCAGGACGTCATATAAACCAAGAAGAGGTGGGAAGAGCAATAACTTCTGTGGGTTGTAGCCCTGGGGTGTCCGAGCTGTGGTGGCTCCTGCTCTGAGACCATGTGGAAGCCTAGTATCACCCTGAGAAGCGGAGAAAGCTGGCAGTGTTAGGAGAGGTGTCCATGAAAATGATAGCTGAGGCTCTCCACGAAACAGGTGAGAAAACTTTAAGTGGTGGTTGTGGGTCATGTAAGGCCAAGAGAATCAGGGGAAGTACAAAAACCATGTTAACCAACTGTACCCCTCCAATCTACTTGTACTCTGAGAGTGAAAGTGAAGAGCCAATCCTTGCAAACTGGAATCTCCTAAAAATATAAATATTTTTGTGACTGCTGCTGTATCTGGTCTTGAGGCCGTAATAGATACTCACCATCTTCTCTTTTACCACAACTCCAGATTTCCGTCATCATCTGCCAGCACTTAATCCCATCTGGGTTGCTTAGCTGTAGGGTGAACCAGAACTTCATTTCCAAGGCGTCTATGCCCTTATTAGTCTTTCCCTCGTTGAGCCACTGTTACTAAAATTGCCCATTTTTACTAATCTCTTGAGATAGAAGCATCAAGAGATGTCCCAGTGAAACCCCCGGGTGTGAGATACACTCCCCTTTGCCCTTATTGTGCAGTAACATTTTTGTTCTTCATAGTAATCAAAGTATATTCCATTCCCCAGTTCAGTAACTCCTTACTTGCTTTCCCACTGATATAAGGAGTCCCAAATTGACGGGTGGTAACTGCATCTTCTCATCTAGTGGAATTCTTCACATGTTCCTGTCAGTTTATTCCCCCTCTGGGAACTATGACCTCTAATCTGGGAGAGCTAAAGATTTCACAAGTGGGTCTGTGAGAGTAGTGGTGAAATGGGTCAATCCTACATTCTGTGTATTCTAGCTATTAAGGACAAAGCACCATATTTTTTTGTCGCTTCAGTGTATTTACTGCACTTGGGGACACTGCTGCTATCTCATATCTGTTTTGAATGGGGTCCGTTTTGAGAGAGGGCTCTTCAGCAAGTCTAGTGTGACGTACAAGTTGCATTAATCCTTGGGTCATGTGACTTAGACCTGATGATGCTAGAGGTATCCAGAGTGGATAATGATACTGTGTGAAGTCTCTGGCAAGCCCCAATAGGAAAGTAGTGGAGCAGACCTCTACAGTTCTGAAAATAAGCCATGTTCTTCATGACAAAAAACTATCCTTCTAAAACAAACCCCAAAAATCAGCTCCCAGTGTGCTACTGGACCCTTGTAAAGACTGAGCTCCTGGATATCGAGTGGCTAAGAGACCAGAGCTGCTCATCATAAACTGGGTATTATCAAATCTATTAAGTTGTAAATTGAAGCTGAGTTAAAAAAAAAAAAAAAAAGGAGAAGCTTATTAACTGGGTCCAGAATAAATCATGTAAGAGACTGTTATTGACTGAAAGTTTGTACCCCCCGAAATTCATATGTTGAAGTCCTAACCCACAATGTAACAGTATTTGGAGATGGGGCCTTTGGGAAGTAATTAAGGCTAGATGATGGGGCTCCCATGACCTGATTAGTGCCCTTATAAGAAGAGACACCAAAGAGTTGCTCTCTCTCAGTGTGTGTGCAAAGAATAGGTCACATGAGCACGCAGTGAGATGGTTGCCACCTACAAGCCAAGAGAAGAAGTCTCAAATTGAAACCTACTTTGCTGGCGCTCTCACTTTGGACTTCCCAGCCTCTAGAACTCTGAGAAAAGAATTTCTATTGTTTAAGCGACTCGGTATATGGTATTTTCTTATGGCAGCCTGAGTTGACTAATACAAAGACCAAAACAAAACAAAAATTTACAGGTACAAAAACATAGAATATTAAAGATAGAAGGGATCTTTGTGAATTTATCAATTCATTTTATAGGTAACTTGCAGAGTTCCTCAAAATCTACAGAAATTGAGAGAAAGAGGAAATTCCTTATGTTCCAAAGCTAAGTATGACTAAATGGGACCAACCCTAGTGTTCTTTCCATTAAAGCACTTGGCTGCATTTAAAGATGGACAATGTGAATCAGAATCCAGAGAGCTCCATTTCACAAAACCAGCTACCGGGATAAGGGTAGTACTCACAATTCAATTTACACACCATCCAATACCTCAAGACTGTTACTAAGGAAGGTTCTAATGATGTTATAAAGCATATCACTTATGTAAAAATGAATGTCCTTTAATTTATACGTCTTTCTAGAAAAATTCATAGCTCTTTTTTGCATGTCATATGAATGGAAAGGAAAAAAATAAATAAGGAAGGAAGAAAAAAGTAGGCTGATTTAGTTAGATTTGTATTTGAAAAAATAATTATATAGATCTTAATCTGTCAGTGCTTCATAAATATTACCCATTTGAGTTTATAACAAACATAAAGTAAGTTCCATCATTATTCTCTTTTTACAGATGAAAAAACTTTGTGACCTTGACCAATTTTTTGTCTCAGTTTTCTTTTTTGTTTTTTTTTTTTTGAGGAAGATTAGCCCTGAGCTAACACCTGCTGCCAATCCTCCTCTTTTTGCTGAGGAAGACGGGCCCTGAGCTAACATCCATGCCCATCTTCCTCTACTTTATATGTGGGATGCCTACCACAGCGTGGCTTTTGCCAAGCGGTGCCATGTCTGCACCCGGGATCCGAAGCGGCCAAACCCAGGCTGCCGAGAAGCGGAACGTGCGAACTTAACCGCTGCGCTACCAGGCCGACCCCAGTGTCTCAGTTTTCTTATCTGAAGTTGACAATTACATTACAGTTATGGAATAAAATGTCCTTATTCTTAGGAAATTCAAGCAGGAAGTGAACAGTGGGAGATTTTATTTTCATAAGCCATACTGAGTATCACAATTCAAAAGTTTCAAAATTATTGTAAATCAGCAAAAATCATCACCAGAGTTTAGCCTTTCATAAGATTCACAAATAACAAAGAAAGGCTAGTGTTTGTCATGACAAAATTAACTGATCTCCCTTCATAAAACAATGCTGAAATAAAATTCATGTTTTTAGCAACTGAAATATTAGTAAACCTGTTGTTAAAATGTCTGTGAATTCCAAAAAGAATCCTCAAACTGCAGAGAAAATAAGTTTACAGATATTGCAAATGGCCCATATTTGCAGCAATAAGAACAAAGTGTTTTTATCTGAGTTGAATGTCTTTATATCACCACTAAGATTCATTTCTTGGGAAAAAGCTAGAACCTATTTTCCCCAAAGTTCTAACTCTGATGGAAAATCAACTTCAGAGACAATAACAATCTAGTTGAGAAAGTTTCTCATCTGAGACACTCTGGGGGAGAAAACCATCCTTTTGGCTGTTGACAGATAACGTTAAGCAGTGGACCATGAGATAGAACAATATCCTTCTACTGTGCACTAACCGTGCCAATCAGGACTTGTCATGCACTGGAAATTCCCAGAGAGCTCATGAGATGTCAGTAGGATACTTAATGAGCAGCAAATTTCCTAAATGTGTATGTCTATCATAGAGTGTAGAAATCCCAATCTATTCTGCACACGATTATATCTTGCCTCCATTTCCATTCTTTGTGATATTTGTCACAGGGAAATACGACTGGTATGCTGAATGGCCTTGCAGAAGAAGAGAGACTTTTGAAGATTTCTGTCATAGCAGTCTAGATTGTTCTGAGTGGGAAATGAAAGTTTGTGTGTTCTTAACTGATTTGGGCCCCTTAACTGCTGCTGTTAGTGCCCTATCCCTCTACCCTTGGCATTGACCTCAACATACTAAAGGCTGCTTAATGCAAGCACTTGCTACTCTCTGCTTGAAGGCTTGTTTGGAGCTACCTCAGTCTCTGTAGTGGACAGACCAAAGTCCCCAAGAGAGTTAGTACCCCAAGAAGCAGCTCTCAAACAATGATGGGCAGGCCGGAGGTCCTTAATGGGACCGAGCTCCAATTGTTTGCAGTAGTAACCACCTTACTAATGCACTGTTTATGGCTTCCTCTCTTTCTTGTCTCACTTCACTATCCCCTAAGGAATTTCCAAAGAATAACTTCCAAATAAAATACCTGCCTCTGATTCTGCCTTTTAGGGAAACCCATGAACACAGACTTTCATTGATGAATTTTTAAAGCCCCTTTGATGGGAAGTAACATCCCTCTAGGCCATCAGGCCCAGAGTGAATCATATATATTTTATCATAGATGAAATAATTTTTTAGTAAACATCAATGCTGTCCTTTAAGAACAAAAAATCTCACAAAATGCATATGCAGCTTAAAAAATATTTGAAAGGAAGCAGTTCTGTCTGTTTTGGCCTGCTGGCAGTATGGAGTTCACATCTTATTAGATGCAACATATATTTACATAGGTGAACCTAGGTATTTTGAGTATCACTTGTAGGAGCAATTGTTTTCATCTTTTTGGCCTTTGCCTCTAGATTCCCTAAGTCATTTCTTCACCTGATTCATCAATATAGACTTAGATAAGAGCAAGATCTTTACCAACCAACACTTCTTAAACCTTGGGATAACCCTTGTATGGCTTTCCTTGAGAAGTTAGGAGCAGCATATTCGGGAAAAAGGTATGAACCAAGAGCAAAGGAAGGAATAAAGATTTGTGTTAGAGAATTAGGGAGGGCAGCATCCCCAGTGTTCAGGCTTTGCTGACATTCCTCTTCCTCTCCACCCAACATCATTGCCACTGATAAATCTCAAGTCTTTTAGATTTGGGTTGGTGCTTTGAGGAGAAAATCCCATGGGTGCTTTTTTCACAGTTGTGCCTTTATTACCCTGAGAAATATGTCTCCAGAACTTCTTGGTGGCCAGGGAGTCCCAGGCAAAATTGTAAAACAGAAAAAAATATGTGCTGGAGTCTATGACCTCTCTCTGTGACAATTCATGACGCTCTCATCCAAGACAGTCTTTCTTTCCTACTTTACCCTTTAGACCCACTGTCAGGAAATATCTTCACTTCAGTTACTTACAAATTAGTTGCATTAGCTCTCCTAAAAGTATTTGAATTCTCCTTAATTATGTAATTGACCATTTTGTATCTCGTTAATCATATTTTGGACACAAGCAAGTAGGTGAGTAATGGCTGTAGGGAGTGGGAAATCTTCTACTTAGAAAGGATCAACTCACAATTGCCTCTTTATCCCTAGAATTTCCCACAGTCATTTCTCCATAGAATTTATGTCTTTCATGGACCTTAAGTGAAATCATTCGACCTGTAATTTTGTTTCAAAGAATTGCTATTATCTGACTACATGGCAAACAGTATGTATTCACTGGACCACTTGGAATGAAAAGTGTGGCAAGGATAATAATTTCTTTAAAATTTGCCATCGGATTCTTCATAGTCTTTTTTTCTTATTGTGGTAACATTGGTTTTTAACATTAAGTAAATTTCAAGTGTATATCATAATATTTCTATTTCTGTGTAGATTACACCATGTTCACCACCCAAAGACTAATTACAATCATCTCTATGCACATGTGCCTAATCATGCCTTTTACCCTCCTCCCTCCCCACTCCCCCTCTGGTAACTACCAACCCAATCTCTGTCTCTTCATAGTCTTTTAAAACTCATTTTATTTGAGGGTTCAAATGTTGCTTTCCTGAACAATAAAAAGTATCATAAGTGTGAAGTCAGTCTGGTCCTTTACGGGAAAAAACTAAATGGGGTCAGTAGGTCTTCAGGTGAAGCATATAAGAAAATCTAGTAACACATGTCCACCTTACAGCATTTTATTGACAATATACAGAGCTGCATTGATCCCATTTCTACCCTATGAGGCCTGATGCTAACTTAATCTCAATTTAAGATAAAAATTTAGACGCTGAGGTAGAAGGCAGCAATAGGAAGGATTTGTTCTCTTCCTTGCAATTCTCTTCCTTGCAATACATGTAGCATGAATGGTTGTTACTTGATATTCTTTCTTACATATTAGATTATGAAAGGACATTATTCTTTTTAAATAATGCTAGTCATAGTCATATTATTTAGTGTACTTAGGTAATTTATTAATAGTTAATGTAAAGACAAGCATTTAAAAATTAAAAATGGTGTCAGCAGCTTGTTCAGGATTAATTCCTGTTGAAAAAAGACAACTCATATTTTGGGTTTTTTGAAGGATTTTTTTCTATTTCTGTGAAAAACACCATTGGAATTTTGAAAGAGATTGCATTGAATCTGTAAGGTCACTGGGCAGAATGCTCGTTTTAACAATATTAAACTTTCCAATTCAAGAACACAGGAAAGCTTTCTATTTGTCTTTCAATTTCTTTCATCAATGTCTTATAGTTTTCTGTGTACAAGTCTTTCATCAACTTAGTTAAATTTATTTCTAAGTATTTTATTGTATTTGACGCTATTATAAATGGGATTGCTTTCTTAATTTCTCTTTGAGATAGCTTGTTGTTAGTGTACAGAAGTGCAACTGATTTTTGTATGTTGATTTTGTATCCTGTAAATTTATTGAATTCCTTTATTAGTTCTAACAATTTTTTGGTGGAGTCTTTAGAGTTTTCTATATATAAGATCATATCATGTGCAAACAGATATAATTTTACTTGTTCATTTCCAGTTTGGATGCGTTTTATTTCTTTTTCTTGCCTAATTTCTCTGGTCATGACTTCCAGTGCTATGTTGAATAGAAGAAGTGAGAGTGGACATCCTTTTCTTATTTCTGATCTTAGAGAAAAAGCCTTTTTCTTTTAATCCTTGAGTATGAGGTTATCTGTGGGCTTGTTATATATGGCCTTTATTTTGTTGAGGTACATGCCTGCTATACCTGATTCGTTGGGAGTTTTTATCATGACAGGATGTCGTATTTTGTCAAATCCTTTTTCTGCATCTATTGTGATGATAATATGATTTTTATTTTGTGTTCTGTTAATGTGTATCATATTTATTGACTTGCATTTGTTGAACCATCCTTGTATCCTAGGGATAAGTCCTTCTTGAATATGGTGTATAATCCTTTTACCATACTGTTGAATTATGTTTGCTGGTATATTTTGTTGAGGATTTTTGCATCTGTGTTCATCAGGGATATCGGTCTGTAATTTTCTTTTCCTGTATTGTCCTTGCCGGCTTTGGTATCAGGATAATGCTGGCCTTGTAAAATGAGATTGGAAGTGTTCCTTCCTCTTCAAATTTTTGGAAGAGTTTGAGAAGGATTGGTGTTAATTCTTTAAATGTTTGGTTGAATTCACTAGGGAAGTCATCTGGTCCTGGACTTTTCTTTGTTGTGAGACTTTTGATCCTGATTCAATCTCCTTATTAGTTATAAGACTATTCAGATTGTCTATTTCTTCATGATTCAGTCTTTGTAGGTTGTATATTTCTAGGAATTTATCCATTTCATCCAAATTATATAATTTGTTAGTATATAATTGTTCACAGTAGTCTCTTATGATTTTTTGTACTTCTACAGTATCAGTTGTAATATCTACTCTTTCATTTCTGATTTTATTTCTTTCTTTTCCCTTAATTTTTCTCACTAAAGGTTGGTCAATTTTGTTTATCTTTTCAAAAAACTAGCTTTTGTCACATTGATCTTTTCTATTGTTTTTCTATTCTCTATTTCAATTATTTCTGCTCTGATCTTTGTTATTTCCTTCTTTCTGCTAACTTTGGGCTTATTTTTTTCTTTTGTTTTTCCTAGTTCTTTGAGGTGTAGAGTAAGGTTGTTTGAGATCTTCATTTTTTTCTTCATGTAGACATTTATTGCTATAAACTCCCCTCTAGAACTGCTTTTGCAACATTCCATAAGTTTTGGTATGTTGTGTTTTTGTTTTTGCTTGTCTCAAGATATATTTTGATTTCTTCTTTGACTCATTGGTTGCTCACGAGTATGTTATTTAATTTTCACATACTTGTGAATTTTCCAGTTTTCTTCCTGTTATTGATTTCTGGTTTCATACTACTGTAGTCAGAAAAGGTAGCTGGTATGATTTCAATCTTCTTAAATTTGTTAAGACTTGTTTTGTGACCTAACATATGATGTATCCTGGGTAATATTCCATGTGTGTTTGAGAAGAATGGGTATTCTGCTTCTGCTGTTGAATGGAATGTTCTTTAATATTTGTTCTTTAGTATTTGGCCCCTGGAGACTGTTTATACCACCCTGCACAACATACCCTCATGTTTAAGGTGAAGTTGCTTTGCATTAATGATCATTTCTCCTTAATGTGATTAAAATAATTTTCAGAGCCTTGTGAGATAAAGTGGGCAGCACCCATTAATTTGTCTGTTTGCTGCCCCAAAAGGAAAAGAGAATCCTACTATTTATAATATTTCATGTAACTTTTGGGGTAATAATATAACATTTGCTCTGAAAATAGCCCACTGCTCACTAAAAATATTACCCAGCTATGGAAAAGTCTGACTCTTGTCATTCCCCTACAACAAAATTCAACTTGTCTTTTCAAAGGTTTAGGAAACAAGTAGTTTTTTAAAAAAGGTAATTCTCTATAGAAAGAAGGTTAAATAGAATATTAAATAGATTTACTCTTGCTTTTTATGAACCCCAGTATGCATCTTTATCCCTTCTAAACTGCAGCGATAACTTTAGCAAGTGTCCTAGATGAGGGCTTTCCAAATTGCAATGTGCACAGAAAACCCCTTGTTAACATGCAGATATCTTGTTAACATGCAGATTCTGATTCAGTGGTACTGTGGTGGGGTTCAAAATTCTGCATTTCTAACAAGTTTCTAGCTGATGCTGGACCATGTACCAGTCTTTAAGTAGTAAGCAGTCATACATGCTGAAGGGTCAAATTTATTCTGCCCAGAGCCCTGGTAGGAATAAGTTATCTTAACCCTTATTCCTTTCCATTTTGTGTTTTAGCTTGGCATGAGCAAAAGTGACCCACTTTGGGATAAAATTGCAGAGTTTGATTATAGTTTTAGGTGCTCTGAGGCAGAACCAAGTATAATAATTTTTTGTGAGATTTACACAAAATTTGGGCTATCTCTTCCTACATCCCGAATTGCCACATTTAGCTTTTTGCACCTAGCTTGCTTTGAATTAATCCACACCAAAGCATTCTCTGCCTCCTCCCTTTCTTGTTCCTAGACCTGAAAAGAACTCAAATATCTGCATCCAGCACAGCAGCCACACACTCTTTTGAAAATCCTATAGAGCACACTCAAACGGAGAAGCAAACTGTGAAGTGTGTTTGAGGCCTGTTATCTGCCTCCCTCTCATCCCTGTTTAATTTCTTTGGACACTTGCACAGGGGAGCCCAGGCTTTTCTGATCACTGTAGTCCAGGACACGTTCCACTGGAGAAGTTGGCGACTGCCTCTACAAACGGTCCTTCACTCTGACCAGGGTCTTCCTACAGCTCATTGCAGTTTGCAGTATTCTGCACTGGTGAGCCTGACAGTATATCGATAAGTTGCAGCAACAGAAACAAAAAAAGAAAACAAAAACTGGAGCAGTTTCTAAAGTAGGAAAACTGCTATGACTTTCCCCCACTACAAGAAGACAAGCCATTTCATTAAAACTGAGTTGATTGGCTTTATAAAGCTTTCTCATTAGAGGCCAAGCTGGTAGCTAACAGATTCTGTTCCTTTAATTTAGTGTGTCTCCTTAATGGACCAGCACTATGTATGATTTTAGGATGAGATGAGCAGGAAGAAGAGAAGAAGGGGGTATTGTTTACAAAGGCTCCTACTAGAAAGGCCCTAATTAATTAAACAATACTGTCTGACAGGCCTCCTCTGTGTACTCTGCAAGGGATGCCATGAGGAATGGTGCTTTGAGGTGACATAATCTGCAAGATATACACTGCCCACAGCACTCGATTGCTATTAGGAAATGGTATTCTTAATAAAATTAAAGGAAAATGCCAGGGTCTTTTCATTTCCTGGGCATTATTAGTGTGAGCCTGACAATTACTGACAGCTAGTCAGAACATTGTTTGTATTCTTTGCTCTCTGGGCATTTCCTAATTATGAATAATAATTCCATTAATTATGCATTTGAAACAAGTAAATTATTCCAGCAGAACAGCATAATCAGTTGCATCAGAGAGCCTTCCGGGAAGCCCCCATGCGGCCTTGTTGTAGCTTCCCCGTTTGCAGCTCTCTCCAGGTACTTTCAGGAAGTCAGGAGTCAATGGCTTGTCTCCTAGCACAGGAAGGCATCCATTAGTAGATGCCTTTGCAAATGAAGCCACATCCTTTGAAGTAAGGGTTCTTATTCATTTATCTAGGTTTAATGACAGCTTCATGCTTTGCTAGACTTACCCTGTGGGTGACCACCAGGCGATGCTACAGGCTGACAGTGATCATTTGCTCCTTTTCCAAACCTTGCAAAGGACAGGTCCTTCCTTGGCAGCTACTAAGGGTTCCTGACATTCATGTTTCATCCCAGCTGCCAGCTGGACCTCCCTGTTGTATTTAGAGGTTCTGATCCTGGAAGTAAGCCTCCCCCAATCATAAAATTATACTCAGTCCACCGACAAAATCAAAGGTGTTATTAAAGTTACTCAGAGGAGCCTCCCAACCTTCAAATTTGGTGAACAATTACTTCCTATAACCTTCTGCCTTTCCTCCCTCCCTCCTTTTCTTTATTCCTTCCTCCCTTCCTAAATTTGTGTTGATATATGAATGCTTGGATCCCTCAATTATAACATATCTTACTCCCAGCCATTACTGTGTGGTGCTGGAAAGATTACCTTTCTGGATGTCACTGGAGTGGCAGGTCCCAAAAAATGGTAGTCAATTTTTTTTAATATTGCATTTCTTCTTCTCAGTATTTCTTTTATTATCCCTTACTTTTGGGGATTTTATTCTTTCCATTAAGAAAAAGCAGACAAAATGAATTAATTTCAAAATCAGAGTCAGAACTACCAGCAATAGCAAGTGACACAAAGAAGCAAAGGGAAGAAGGTAAAACATTCTGTAGTCAGTTATTCTATTGAACATAACATTTACTGTGACCCTCCCGGGCAGCTGGTGCTGTAGGGGAGGAAGACATTTCCTCTACCCGCAGTGGATCCTTCTGGCCAGAAAAAAAATTAAATTCACATGAGACAGAATAACAGGAGAAAATTAAACAAAGCTTTATAACATGTATACATGTGAGAGGCTCAGGCAAACCGAGCAACTCAGCCAACTGGCCGAGGCTACCTGTTTAAGTATCTCCAGCTACAGATAAGGAGGACATTTGGGGCAGTGGTTTGGGGTTTCAAAGGAGAGGAAGGCAACCCAGTAGAAATGGAAAAGCAAATGTTTGGTAAATAGAACTTTGATAAGAGTGAGCTTAGCAAGGATCCTCCCAGTCTACTGGAGTCCAAAGTTATCTATGGTGATGACCTGTCCTGGGGACAGGCCTTCATTTTAAATTTATTTTAAGCAGTTAGGGAGGAAAGGTCAAATGTTCTTGCTGAGTCTGAGACTTTATTGTCTTCAGCTCGAAATAGCCTGCATACCAGAGTGGGGCATCTTGGGGCAGCCTGCCCTGAATCCCATCAGTGCCCTGCCAGGCCCGGTATTTGTGTGTGTGTGTGTTGGAGGGAGGGGGAGGAGAAGGGAATGGGTATAAATATGAATAAAAGATACATATTTTTTTTGTCAGGGAATACAAACTTTATTTGATCAAAAGGAAGCTGAAATGTGACACAAATCGAGTCAAGTCACACAATGACTCCAGTTCCATGTTTACTATATTTACTTTTCTTAACAGCTGAACGTGCTGGGTAGCCAAATGTTATTTGGCTGTATAGAAGTGGTTAATGAGTATCTAATGAGGCATCACAAAACACTAATTACACTTGTAAAATTAATAGAAAAGCTGGAGATGCAGAAATCTACTGTGTGATTAGGTGTGGGAGCCAGGGATATGTGCAGCTTAGGTTTCCTTTCAAGAAAGAACTTGCTGTTCAGCTGCAAGAGGTGCAGTTGGCTGACAGTCTTCAGTTCCATCACCCTCAGGATCCAACTCAGGTGTTATGGACTGAACATTTGTGTCCTCCTAAAATTCACATGTTGAAATCCTAACACTCAATGCAATGGCATTAGGAGGTGGGGTCTTTGGGAGGTGATTAGGTCATGAGGAAGGAGCCCTCATGAATGGCATTAGTACCCCTATAAGAAGAGACATGAGACTACTTTTTCTCTCTCTGTTCTCCACCATGTGAGAATACAATGAGAAGACAGCCATCCTCAAATGAGGAAGTAGGCCCTCACCACACACCAGATGTGCAGCGTCTTGATCTTGGACTTCTCAGCCTCCCGAAGTGTGAAAAACAAATGGCTAAGCCATTCAGTCTATGGTATATTTGTTATAGCAGCCCAAACTGACCATGACATCTTTCTAGCTTATGCCATGCTCTTCCTGGACGTCCCCTAGTCAATGGCTGTACAGAGTGGGATTACTAAGGTCCGGCTATTTCTGCCCAATGCAGAGGTCTAACAAGCAATCTTTGCTACCCAGCTTCCTACTGGGTTGGTTGAGACTGTCAGATCTGCATTGTGGGCTAAGGCTCTCTCTGCCCAATCCTGCTACCTTCCTCTTTATCTTTCTCAGGCATTATCCCACAATAATCTTCTTGTACTCATAGCTCTGTCTCCATGTCTGGATCCCGAAGGACCCCAATGAGCCACTGTATCTGCCTAAACCTGTAACTAATTTAAAGAAAAAAATAAATAATTTTAAATCAAGGCCAGAGACTATAAAATGTCTGGAAAATTCTCTACCCCTAATAAATTTTGTTTCCCTAGGAAAGGAAGTTTTGTTTCTTTGGGCAAATCACCAAGCCAGTGTAATGGCTTTTGGGGAGTCTCATTGAAAATTGTGTAACAAGAAGGAGGTTTGGTAGGGACTGCTCCAAGTACAGGGAGTGCATTGTCTCTGAGAGATTAAAAATAATAAAGTCAACTAAGTTTGTATGCTTTTATTATCAACATGTGCTAAGTAAATTTTTAAAATGTCAGTGATAAAATAGTTTTCTCTGTCAGGGTAGAATGCTCCTGTGCCTGCCACCCCCACTTTGGCACACCACTGTGAACTGGTTAAATTATAAACTTGAAATAGTCTTTCTTTTAACTACTTTTTAAACTATGAAATCTCAAATTCTCCCTTTTCCAGTCCCTTATTATAAATTTGGAAAAATCTTTTATATTTGGGCATTAAATTGTTGTCCTATTTAGAACTCTAATATCACATTTATTATTTTAAAGATCTTACAGTTAATATTGGGTTTGTGTGTCAAGAGGACTGGAATAATAGAGGTTGTGGTTTGTTCCCCTTCCCACTTCTCCTTCCCTTAATGTAGCACTTTATGTGTATGTGTCTATGTTAGTGGGGTCTGGGTCTGGGAGATTTCTTTTATCTCGCTCTTACACATGTAGCTCCTCCAGGTTTGGGAACAGGGAGGGAAATCACGGGCTTAGAAATGCTCATATGTAACTATTGCCTGTTGGAGTCCCATGTCTCACTCTAATTTGGTTTGATTCTGCCTGGCGCTATTGATACGTAGGTGGTGTGGATGATACTTGGGGTAGGCATCAGCTTTACTCTTGATCACTCCAGCACTGAGGACCCCTACAGAGCAGTAATGTATTATCTCCCTCTGGCTCCCTGTCGATATTCCATACTTCCAATCCCTTCTTTGGGTTGAGTGTTCCAATGCTTGGTCAGTCAGTGGCCTGAGAAACTCTGAGCTCCTCTTGGAGCCACAGGAACTGCTGTTGTCCCCTAATCTAAGAACTATGGAAAACTGGGATGGAATGAAGATGCTTCCATATTTTTCCAAGCCCTCCTATGCCATGATCTCTTGAAGCCTTGCTGGCCTCAACCTCTGCAGTGGGACACCCATCTTCAGAAATCTCTAGATCAGAAAGTGGCATCAATCTCTCTGTTTAGTATGCACCAACCTCCAGAAAATGCCTGTCAAACTACTCCCAAAATTCTCTAATGACTGTGGTACCAGGACATCCAGATGAGTAAGGAGGAGTAGAGAACCCAGTTCCCCTTCTTGCAGACTCAGCCATAATTTATGAGTGATTCTCTTAGAACAGACCCATCACTATCACCACTTGGATTTAAGAGAGTCTTGGAGAGGGAAGGGAGGAGCCTTTCTTTGGGCACCTTGCATGCTCCCCAAACTTCAGGTATGATTCTCCTTCTTCCTGTTTCTAGGTCTTGGCCAATTCTGGGATGAGAGGGTGCATGACGGTAGTAGAGCTGATTCTGTTGCCTCTAAATACCTTTGAGTAGATGGTGTTCATAGAAAGACTCTCTTGAGATTAAGTGGATTTATAGGATCTTTTTTTTTTTTTTTAAAGATTTTATTTTTTCCTTTTTCTCCCCAAAGCCCCCCGGTACATAGTTGTGTATTCGTCGTTGTGGGTTCCTCTAGTTGTGGCATGTGGGACGCTGCCTCAGCGTGGTCTGACGAGCAGTGCCATGTCCGCGCCCAGGATTCGAACCGACGAAACACTGGGCCGCCTGCAGCGGAGCCCCGATCTTTTTTTTTTTTTTTACCAATTGTTTTTCTTCATAGGCTAACTGGGGAAATCTCACTCAAAATCCCATAAATCCAATTTCTTACCTCTAAAATGAGGGATTAGATAAAATAATCTCTAAAAGTTTCTTTCAGTTCTAATAGTGTGTCAGCTATCTCTTACCAAGATTGGAATTAGATTACTTCATCACCCCTGAAGCTCATTTATTTACTCATCACACGTTTATTGAATCCTAACACTTACTCTATATCACATCACTACATAATTTGTTACATATGTCTCTTCCTATTATACCATAAGTTCCTCAATGGCAACGGAACTGTGTTTTATTCTTGGTGCATCCCTGTCACATAATGGACCCTCAATAAATCTTGTTTGAAGGAATGTGTTTTTTTATGCAAATTAGATTACTGACTGTCGGTCATGGCTTGTGGTTAAAAAAATATAGATGAGCAAACCAGTTTCTGTTATTCCCTTCTCATGAGGCCAGCACCATGTCATGATTCTGGAAGCTTGAGGGGAAACAGAAGACATGGTTCCTGACCTCATGAAAAACAAACTCTAACCGGGAAAGAAAAATGAAACTAAAGAAGATAGAGCTGTGTCTTAGCACACAAGCTGGAGTTTTCCTAGAAAACAGATGAGCAAGAGATCAAAAAGCAAATATACTTCTAGTCATGTGCTCTTACAACTACCATGATAAGACATGAAATAAGTGGCCCTTCACTGGGGGTGAAAGAACACCCATTTATAGCTGAGGACCCCACGTCGCAAATATATACCATGCAAGCATTAGTTGTTCGTGCCGCCTGGTAAGGTAATAGAAAGTTGCAATTAAGTCCACAATCTCCAGAGCCAACACAGACCTTAGCTCTGTTATGTTACGAAAGTTAATAATACTCTCTGTGCCTTAGCTTCCACATATGTAAAATGGGAATAATCATAGAATTTTCCTCATTGGGTTATTATGAGCATCACGTAAGTAAATATAAGTAAAGAACACGGCAAAGCACTTAATTACTGCAATACCAATGTTAGCCTTGTTACTAAATATATCACACTGCTGAGGTTGTGAAAATACTAATGCAGAATTTGTGTTAATCTTAAACAACTAACAATCAGAGCCCTTGATAGGAGCTACACACACACACCTTGCTCATGCATTGCTCTCCTGACTTCAGTGAGCATCTTTATGTTATTTCGGATTCTCTGTTGGGCAATTTGCATATCTCTATTTCATTAGGGTTGGTTTCTGGAGATTTATCTTATTCTTTTATTTGGAAGGAATTTCCTTGTTTCTTCATCTTTCCTTTACTTTCTATGCTGGAGTCTGCACATTAGACAAAACAGCCACCTCTCCCAGTTTTCACAGACTGGCCTTGTACAGGAGAAGACACTAACCAATCAGCCCAGCCAGAGATTTTGGGTGCTTCTCAAACCTTTGTGCTATTCCAAACCACTGTCTTGTTCTTGGTAGCCCTCAGGCGTCTAGAGCATGCCAGGTCTCGTTAGTGCTTGGAGACAGGCAAGACTGAAATCAGTCCCTTGAGTAGCAGCAAAAAACTTTGTGGTGCCAGATGTGTGGTCCAACTCCTTTGCTCCTCAGGAAAAACCTTGGAGCTGAAGTTTATCACCCGTTTGCTCTGCACTGAGCTGGAGGAAGAGCTGTGGTGTGTGCCCCTATGCTTGTTCAAACTGCTGCTTTGCTCTCCGTAGCCTCCAGGACCTGGCATATGTCAGGTCCTGTCAGCTCTCAGAGACAGGCAGGTTAGAAGCCAGTTTCTTGGGCAGCAGCCGGCAAAGTTGGGTGCTAAATGTGCAGGCTAACTCCTTCCAGGGAGAACATGGGAGTTAGGTTTTGTTGCCTGCTCGCTCTGTGCTGTGCCAGGTGGAAGAGCTGTGGGAAGTGCCTGCATGCTTGTTTAAAACCGCCACTTTGTCCTCTGTAGCTCCCAGCCGAGTACCATATGCCAGCCCTTCCAGCTCCCAGAGACAGGTGAGTTAGAAGCCAGATCCTTGGATGTAAATACCCAAGAGACAGCACTTGGGGGACAAATATGTAATCAGGCATAACAGTGACCGGAGGTGGATTCCCCAGGAAGCAAATGATGCTTCAGCATCATCAGGACCTCTCAAGTGCATGGGCCCTTGAGAATGCTGGGAGTTCCTGGGGAGTTGTAGAGTGCTCGAGGTGAGGAGAAGAAGGGAGGTTGCAAACCGAAAACCAGTCTATGGAAGCATTGCTGGGAAATCTCCTTTTCCAAGACAATCAAAACTTGTTGTCATTTCTTTTCTCATTACAAATAATTATTCAATTTTCTGCCTAATCTTGTATTTATTATATCATTATCCTTATAGGTGCACCCCAAAATTGTATAAACTTCAGATCCCACAAAATCTGGACCCAAACTTGCAACTGACCTCTTAGTTTCTTCACTAACTTGTATTATTTGCTCTGAGACCCTTTCTCCATCCTGCCCATCCCATTTAATTTCTGTTGGTCTCCTCAATTCTAATTAGTGGGAGAAAGGTAAATATTCCCAAATTATTTCCTTTTTCATGAATCAGCAAACTAGGACTATAGATTTGATTTGGAATGTCAGTGAAAGAAGAGCTATTGTTTTATGTTTACAACTGCATTGTATTCAAATTGGTACTAAAGCAAATTAATTAATTATTTAATTAATTTCATTACAAGTAATCTAGGTCTCCAAGGCCATACCATCTTTCGATCAATTATAGCCTTTCATGCTGATTCCATTCTTTCTTTGGTAGGGACTAGCACACAGAAATAGAGTACTTCTGTCTACTATTTTTGATTATATAGCTGTTGATCCTGATTGATTTCTCAAGGTGGTCAACCTAAAATGCCTCACATTCTATGCACTGATGCAAGAATATGGATAATTTACCTGCTTAAAAAACAACAATGTCTATTTTTATCACCATCATCATTATCATACATTATACATATAAAATAGCATGTTACCATATATAACATATCTAAAAAATAATGAAGTGATCAATACAACCGCTAGCCAATACAATACCTTTGTGTGATTCGAGAAAACTCTACTTCAGGCTGTGCATCAAATTCTGGTCTTCCCAGGATTTCAGAAAAAATGGCAACATAGGACAACTCAACTTCCCTGTCCTTCCACAAATATCAATGATTGGACAGCAATCCATGAACTAACATAGCTCTGGGAGACCTCTAGAGTCCACTTAGGAAGTTTTAGCAACACAGTAGAACACAAAAACTGAGAATAATTGCATGAGAAGAAAAGGAAGACAACTTCATTTTGCCTTCATCATCCCATCCCCCAAGCTGGCATTGTTCAGCACCAAGAAGGAACTTCCTAGCTATTAAGAGTTCCTCTGACCGGGAAAGGAAGAGCGAGGTAAGTAACCAGCTTCTCAGGATACTGCGTGAAGGTCCTGCTTGGGTTTCACCCCACCAAGGCCAGCAAAGCTGAGACAGTATTGAACTGGGAACAAGGAAGAAAAACAGAGGCTATTAATAGCAGACATGCAATGGGAGGAAGCTTGCTCTGCAGACAAACTTAGATTTTGCCACTTATGAAGCCAAAGGCCAGCACAGCCACTGCAGATTCCTAAAAATCTCTCCAGCTCTTGCCCATAGGTTTTCACGTTTGCTAATACCAGAAGCCTGAGTTGTTCCTTGCTTCCCCACTGCACTAGACCTGCACTGGCAGAAATCCATGGTCTCTGTGGCTGCACATGTGTAAGACACCAACTGCCTCAGTACCTCCTCACCCCCACTGAAGCCTGAGAATGACACTTGCAGCCAGTTCTGGCTTCTGCAGCTGTGAGAGTAAAGATACAACCTAAGCCCCCCTGGCTGAACCCCACTATTGGGCTATTGGGCCTGTGCTTGGGGCTAGCACATCCAAATGTGCATCTGCATGCCGCTGGCCTGACGCCAGTCACCAGCCTCCACTTCAGCATGCATACCTGGGGGGAGAGTGTACAGGCACAGGAGAGCACACTGAAAAATAGGGCCCTGGAATCTGCTTGTGGGCCCAGATCAGGCCCTGCCTTCTGTCACTAGCTGGCACCAATGTGCCCAGCTGTAGCTAGGTCCTCCAGCTGTGCACTTGCACACCCCAGCTAAACCTCTGTCATGGGACTTCACTGCAGTGTGCAGACCCAGGGGATAGTTGCATCTATAAGAGAGCATTCCAACAGCCAGAGTCTCCACAGCTGAGCCCATAGTGGGCCCTGGCCCTTGCTCTGTGCCTTGACCCCCATCACTATAAGTGTGCCTGCAACTAGCCCCTGCCACTACATAGGCACCTGCAAATGGCCCCCACAGCCAAATGTGTGCAAACAACTGACTCCTTGGCTCCAGCCACCACTGCTGCCTGCCCTGGTCCTTAGCTACCAGACCTGGAGGCACATATTAGGACCCCAACAGCCATTTTAGCCACTGCAATCCCCCCATAGTGTTCACCAAGGACCACACAGTTGTTGATACTGTGGACTTCAGTGGCCTGAGATGAAGAGACTTCATGCCCTCTTTGACCCTGGTGCAATCACATGCCTCTGCACTTGCCACCCTGCACCACTATACCCAGGGTCACAGCACAAGCCAGCATACTCCCACCCACAGGTGAAAGGCTTCGCTTAATGTAAAGTCTGGAGGAGGTGACTGTCTCTTCAAGTGTGCAGACACCTATACAAGGCTACAGGGATTACAAAGAATCAGGGAAATATGTCTCCACCAAAGGAATACAGTAAATCTCCAGTAACTGGTTCCAAAGAAATGAAGATTCAGGAATTGCCTGACAAAGAATTCATAATAATTGTTCTACAGATGCTCAGAGAGCTACAAGAGAACATGAATAAACAATTTAACAATATCAGAGAACAATACAAGAACAAAATGAGAAGCTCTACAAAGAGATAGAAAACATAAAAAAGAGCCACACAGAAATTTTGGAGCTGAAGAATACAATGACTGAACGGAAAAATTCAATATAAAACTTCAACAGTAGACTTGAACAAGCAGAACAGAGAATCAGTGAGTTAGAAGACAGATCAATTGAAATTATCCAATCAGAGGTACAAAAAGGAAAAAAAAAAGAAAAGGAATGATGAAAGCCTATGGGACTAATGGGATACTAGCAGAAGAAATAATGAATACATCATTGGAGTCCCAAAAGGTGAAGAGAGGGAGAAAGGAGTAGAAAGCTTCTGTCAAAAAATAATGACTGAGGGACCAACCCCATGGCGGAGTGGTTAAGTTTGTGTGCTCCACTTCGGCTGCCCAGAGTTTCACCGGTTCAGATCCTGGGTGCAGACATGGCACTGCTCATCAGGCCACGCTGAGGTGGTGTCCCACCTGCCACAACTAGAAGGACCCACAACTAAGATATACAACTATGTACTGGGGGAATTTGGGGAGAATAAGCAGAAAAAAAAAAAGATTGGCAACAGTTGTTAGCTCAGGTGCCAATCCTAAGAAAAAAATAATAATAAATGGCTCAGAAATTCCCAAACCTGGGGAGATACTTGGACATCCAAATTTATGAAGATAATAAGTCACCTCAAATTTTCAATCCAAAGTGACACAATAATAAAACTGTTTAAAGCCAAAGACAGAGAGAAATTTTTTAAAGTAGCAAGAGAAAAAAAAAGTGTCTCAGAGAAGGGAACCCCAAAAAGGCTATCAGAAGATTTCTCAGCAGGGACCTTGCAGGCAAGGAGAGAATGGGATGACATATTCAAAGTGCTGAAACAAAAAAACTGCCAGCCAAGAATACTTTACCCAGCAAAGTTATCCTTCAAACTGAAGACCAAATAAAGACTTTTCCTAATAAACAGAAGCTAAGGGAATTCATCACTGCTAAATATGCCTTACAAGAAATGCTGAAAGTAGTTCTTTAAGCTGAAGCAAAAGGATGCTAATTAGTAACATGAAAACATATGAAAATATACAACACACTGGTAAAGGTATGTATATAGTTAGATTCAGTATACCCTAATATTATTAATTAACTCTAGTATAAAGGTTAAAAGACAAAAAATATTAAAAATAACTATAGTTACAATAATTAGTTATCAGATACACAATATAAAAAGATGTAAAAGGTGACATCAAAAACATGAAAGGGGGAGCAAAAGGATGGAGTTTTTATATGCAATTTAAGTTAAATTGTAATCAGCATAAAATAGATTGTTACATACATAAGATGTTTTATGTAAGCCTCATGGGAACCACAAAGCAAAAACCTATGATATATACACAAAACATAAATAGAAGGAAATTAAAGTATACCACTCTAGAAAATCATCAATTTATAAGGAAGGCAACAAGAAAGGAAGAAAAGAAAAAAGGAACTATAAAATAGCCAGAAAAAAATAAGATGGTCTTAGTAGGTCAATGATTACTCTAAATTTTAATGGATTGGATTCTCCAATTTAAAGGCACAGAGTGGCTGGATGGATAAAAAAATAAGACCCAACTCTATGCTGCCTAAAAAAAATTCACTTCAGCTTTAAGGATACACACAGGGTTAAAGTGAAGAGATGACAAAATATACTGCATGCAAGTGGAAACCAAAAGAGAGCAGAAGTAGCCATATTTATATCAGACAAAAATAGGCTTTAAGCCAAAAATGGTAACAAGAGACAAAGATGACCGTTATATAATATTAAGGGGGCCATTAAAAAGATACAATAATCATAAATATATATGCACCCAACATCAGAGCATCTAAATATATCAAGCAAATACTAATAGATCTAAAGGGAGAAAAAGACAACAACCCAATAATAGTAGGAGACTTCAATAGCCCCCACTCAACAATGGATAGACCATCCAGGCAGAAAATCAACAAGGAAACTTTGGACTTGAATCATACTTTAGACCAAATGGAACTAACAGACATATACAGAACATTCCATGCAACAGCAGCAGAATACACACTCTTTTCAAGCACACATGGATTATCTCCAGGATAGATCATGTGATAGGTCACAAAACAAGTTTTAGCAAATTTAATAAGATTGCAATCATACCAAGTATTTTTTTACCACAATGGTATGAAACTACAAATCAGTAACAGGAGGAAATGTGGAAAATACACAAATATGTGGAGATTAAACAACAGACTCATGAACAACTGATGGGTCAAAGAAGACATAAAAAGGAAAAGCAAAAAATATTTTGAGATAAACGCCACATACCAAAACTTATGGCATATTGCAAAAGCAGTTCTAGAGGGAAGTTTACAGAGATAAATGCTTACATTAAGCAACAAGAAACATATGTCAATTATATCTCAATAAAAAAAAGAAACAAGAAAGATCTCAAATAAACAACCTTACTTTATAATCAAGGAACTAGAAAAAGAAGAACAAACTATGCCCAAAGTTAGTAGAAGGAAGGAAAAAACAGAGATTGGAGCAAAAATAAGTGAAATAGCAAAAAAATAGAAAAGATCAATGAAACTAAGAGAGAACTCAAAAAATGAAATAAGAAATGAAAGAGGATACGATACAACTAATGCCACAGAAATACAAAGGATCATAAGAGACTACTTTTAAGAATTATATACCAATGAACTGGATGGCCTAGAAGAAATGGATAAATTCCTAGAAACACAAGACTGAATCATGAAGAAATAGAAAATCTGAATAGACAAATAACAAGTAAGGAGATTGAATCAGTAATCAAAAACCTCCCAACACAAAAAAGCTCAGGACCAGATAGTTTCACTGGTGAATTCTACCAAACATTTAAAGAAGAATTAACTCCAATCCTTCTCAAACTCTTTCAAAAAATTGAAGAAACGTAAACACTCTGAATGTCATTTTACAAGGCCAGCATTGCCGTGATACCAAAGCCAGGTAAGGACACTACAAGGAAAAAAAAAAAAAACTACAGATGTATATCCCTGATGAACATAGATGCAAAAACTCTCAACAAAATATTACAAAACATTAAAAGGATCATACACTATGATCAAGCAGGTTTTATTCCTGGGATGCAAAGATGGTTCAACATACACAAGTCATTGTGATACACCATATTAATAGGATAAAAGATAAAAGTCATATGAACATCTCAATAGATGTATAAAAAGCATTTGACAAAATGCAACATTATTTCTTAATAAAAAGATTCAACAAATTGGGTATAGAGGGAACGTACTTCAACACAATAAAGACCGTATGTGACAAACCAACAGCTGAATTATACTCAATGGTGAAAGGTTGAAAGTTTTTCTCATAAAACAGGCACAAGACAAGGGTGCCCACTCTCACCACCCCTATTCACCTTAGTACTAGAAGTCCTAGCCACAGAAATATGCAAGAAAAAGAAATAAAAGGCATGCAAATAGGGAAGGAAGAAGTAAAATTGCCCTTGTTTGCAGATGGTATGTGATCATATATATATATAGTAAATCCTAAAGATTCCACCAAAAAAACTATTAGAACTAATCGATGAATTCAGTAAAGTTGCAGGATACAAAATCAACATACAGGAAACAGTTACTTTTCTATATACTAACAACAAAATATCCAAAAAAGAAATAAAGAAAGCAATCTCATTCACAATAGCATCAAAAACAATAAAATACTTAGCAATAAATTTGACAACATGGTGAAAGATCTGTACTCTAAAAACCATAAGACTTTGATGAAAGAAATTGAGGAAGACAGAAACAAATGGAAAGATATCCTGTGTTCACAGATTGGAAGAACTAATATGGTTAAAACATCCATATTACCCCAAATCATCTGTAGATTCAATGTAATCCCTATCAAAATTCCAATGGTATTTTTCACAGAAATAGAAAAAACAATCCTAAAATCTGTATGGAACCACTAATGACCTTGAATAGCCAAAGCAATCCTGGGACAGAAGAACAAAGTCAGAGGCCTCACATGTCCTGATTTTGAATTATACTACAAAGCTATAGTGAAAAAAAAATGTATGGTGTTGGCAGAAAAATAGACACCTAGACCCATGGAACAGAATTAAGAGCCCAGAAATATTTGACACGGGAGCAAAGAATATTCAATGGGGAAAGGAGAGACTTCAGTAAATGGTGCAGGGAAAACTGTACAACCACACGCAGAAGAATGAAATTAGATCCCTATCTTACATCACTCGCAAGAGCGAACTCAAAATGGATTAAAGATTTAAATATAAGACCTGAAATTGTAAAATTCCTAGAGGAAAACATAGGGAAAATCTCCTTAACCTTGGTTCTGGGAGCGATTTCCTGGATATGATACCAAAAACCCAAGCAACAAAAGTAAAATAAAGAAGTGAAACTTCATCAAACTAAAAAGTGTCTGCACAGCAAAAGAAATTATCAACAAAGTAAAAAGGCAACCTGTGGAATAGGAGAAAATATTTGCAAATCATATATCTCATAAGGGGTTAATATCTAAAATATATAAAGAACTCATACAACTCAATAGCAAAATACCAAGTAAACTGATTAAAAAATGGGCAGAGGACGTGAATAAACAGTTTTCCAAAGAAGGCATACAGATGGCCAACAGTTACGTGAAAAACATGCTCAGTATCACTAGTCATCAGGGAAATGCAAGTCAAAACCACAATGAGATATCATCTCATACCTGGTAGAATGGCTATTATCAAAAAGACAAGAGATAAGTGTTAGCGAGGGTGTGGAAAAAGGGGGACCCTTGTGCACTGTTGGTAGGAATGTAAATTTGTATAACCACTATGGAAAACAGTATAGAGATTCCTCACCTCAAAAAATTAAAAATAGAACTACTGTATAATCCAACAATCCCACTTCTGGGTAATCATCCAAAGGAATTGAAATCAGAATCTTGTACACTCCCACATTCATTGCAACACTATTCATAATAGCCAAGTTATGGTAACAACCTAAGTGTTCGTCAACAGATGAATGGATAAAGAAGATGTGGTGTATATATATATATATATATATATATATACACACACACACACATATATATACACATATATATATACATATATACATATGTATATGTGTGTATATACACACACACACACACACACCCCACACACACAGTGGAATATTATTCAGCCACGAAAAAGAAGGAAATCCTGCTATTTGCAACAACTTGGATAAAGCTTGAAGGCATTATGCTCAGTGAAATAAGCCAGACAGAGAAAGACAAATATCATTTGATGTCACTTATATGTGTAATCTAAAATAATCTGAACTCAGAGAAACAGAGAGTAGAGTGGTGGTTCTCAGGGACTAAGGGGTGGGGGAAATGGGGGAGACGTTGGTCAAAGGGTAAAAATTTTCAGTTATAAGATTAACAGGTCCTGGGGATCTAATGTACAGCCTGGTGATTATAGCTAATAATAATAATAATACTGTATTATATACTTGAAAGTTGCTAAGAGAGTAGATCTTAAATGTTCTCACCACAAAAAACAGTAATTATATGACGGGATGGGGGTGTTAGCTAATGCTATGGTGGTAATCATTTTGCAGTATATAAGTGTATCAAATCAACACATTGTACACTTTAAACTTACACAAGGATATATGTCAATTATATCTCATTAAAGCTGAGAAAAAATTCAGGTATTCCCATGTGTCTTATTATGAAACACAGGCTGAAGGGACAGTGGCTACCTAGGGCATATTCTTCTCACGGCAGGAATCTAAATTTCCCAGAGGGGTGCGTGGAAATGTACAATGCCTCTCAACACCTAGGTTTGGAACTGGCAAACTGTCACTTCCACCCATTTTCTATTGGCTAAGGCAAGCCACATGGGGAAGTTTAGCATCAATGGGCTGGGAAGGGGCAGGTATGCTCCCATTAAGGAGACCGTGGTGATAGATAACTATTTGCTGAAAAATAATATAATTTATCATAGCCATAATTTTGAAACCCCTTTTATTTCTTTAAAAATAATGCTAATATGTCTGATAATGCCAATATCTACAGTCTTTGTGAATCTTTTTGTCAGCATTCTTTCATGGTATTTTGCTTGTGTGTGTGTATGTGTTTTACTGTGATATTATATATCACAGAACTTTAACCAAAGCAATTTTTGGAGTTTAAATTACAACCTTCCAGAGAGAATGTGATTTACTTCCGCTAAGTAACTGACGATGTATTTAGCGACAGAGTTTGTGAGAATTCCAGCTCCCATACTTTTTGAAGGAAGAGGCAGTTTTTCAGGAAAGACACAGCAGAGAAATTAGCAAAGGAGTCAAGTATTCTCCAGAGAAAAGATGTGAATGGGATCTGACTACTTTCCCATTTGGAGATCCCACATTCTTTGAAAACCTTTTATACTTGAACTGGGTCAGAGAGCAGTAGGAAGGAATTCAGGGTGGTAACTAAGCTTTAAATCAGGCCTTAAGCTCTTAGGATGTATTAAACCAAGAAGGTTAACCAGTGTATCTGCCAACCCCCAAATCTTATTGGCTTAATGTAACTCAAAAGTAGCACTGGCTCATGCAACAGTTCCACATGGGTATTCGGTGGGTGGCCTTTGACGGAATGCTGCAGGGGCCAGCTTCATTCCTTCTTGTAGCACTACTACCTCCTAGGACCTCAGGGTCTCCTGCTGGGTTTTCTTTTTCTGCCAGAAGAAAGTGAAGGATAGTGCAAGAGATATTTTGATGGCTTGCATCTGGATGTGGTGTCTATAATTTCCATGCTCATGGCCCCATCTGCTGCAAGGAACATCAGAAAAGGTACATATGAATAAAAGGAAATTGGTTTGGTAAATAACCATCCCATGTCTGTGACATATGGAGTTATAAGCATAACGGGCTGAACCTGAAAACTTTCTAAGACTAAATAACTCAGACAGCATGGGATGGCTTTGGTATTAGTGACTGTATACTAATGGCAAAATAACAGGTTATAATGTTGGGAAGTCTGACCTATGATGCTATGTGGTAGCCAAAGCTGAATGTGACAGTTGGGGGAGAGAGTACATTTTATGTCTATACTCCCTCACTCTCTCATACCCTTCTCATTTCTCTTGTCCCAAATAGCCACAATGACAGGAACCTAAAGAAAACCTGAGAAGTTACAACTGGACCAATAAATGTATTATTGCATCAGTAAACAGGAATGACATACAACTGTTGAAAGCACCTGGTTTTAACAGTGACGATGCAAGGTAGGGGTAGTGTGGAGTCAAATCTGGCTCTGTGGGTTTTGCTTATGGTGAGTCATCTTGGCAGGGAAATAGAGGTTTGAGAATAGTCTCCCCAGATTTCTGTGCATGAGCATTAGTCTCTGGCTTCACTGTGAGCTACCTGGCTTCCAGTGGTAGATGTGGAATTGCTCAGCTTCTAGTTGGGTTTCAACTCCAGACATGAACCCACAGAATACAATATTCCAGTAAGTGGTCTCTGACTCATACCGGGAGTGGCATGATCCTGGTGATGAGCCTATGGAAGGAGGGGTGGATAGTCTTGCAGTGCTGACATTGGGACCTCATAGAAATGCTGACTTTATTATTAAAATCGTTGTGACCTTATTTGCACCTCTAGCATGTGAAAAGGGCTTTATCAGTTACGGTTAGAATTAGAAAAATGTGATTGCTGCCTGTTACAGGGAGAATGAAATTGATCGTCACAAAATATACTCCAATTTTACCATCATATTGATGTAGCTGTGCACTTCCACGGTTTGTAGGACTACTTGGCATGGCTTTCATTGCCCCATAACTTCTGAGTCCTCTGAAGCGGCACATAGATATGTGCGGGGGCTGACTTTCCTTTACTCAGAAAGAAACTCACCTTGAAAATTGCCATCAGCTGGCAAAATAATGACCCCATTTCCTGTCAAAATAAGCTATCCATTTGCTCCAAAAATATCTGTTGTAGAAGATGAAAAACAAGGTTAAAAAAATGCTCCGAACCAAGAAGGCTTGAGTTCGCAAATAGCATGGTTTGTACCCTGAATGCTCGAGGCACTGCTTCCTGCCAGTCCTTTTTGTTTTGATTGTCTCACAAAGCTGCCAGGGCCATGTGGCAGAAGAGTGGTGAACCAATGTTCTCCTGGAATAAATCTGGCCATGGTCAGTTTTCATTAGTATATTCTGTTTTTCATTTTCTTCAAATTTCCTACTTGTGTTTTTCCACAGTGAGTACAAGGTGTTCTATTTGTGCTCAGTGTGCCTGAAGAAAAGCCTGACTCACAGGGGCTCCTTCAACTCTGATGTTTATGTCCTAGGTTGCACGCTCTGTAGTATAGACCAGGTTGTAAATCCTTGACTTTGGGCATGAGATTCTCTGTCCCATAACACCAAACCATACTGCTCACAAATCCACAGATTCTCAGGAGACTCCACCGATTTATTATAATGAATTGTTCCTTGTCTCTGACCTCTGAGACTTGTTGGCTTTAGTACATGTTGTAAATCAAGTAGAATTAGGAACTGGGACCTAGAATTTGAGTTTTGCATTGCATTTGGGAAGTATTCCTAAAGGAGAGAGAGGAACTAGGTGCGTACTAATCAAGCAAGGGAGACCCAGATGTCAAATTTCAGGATGAGATGTCAATGGGTGCTATATTTAAATAACAAATAAATAAAACCCACAGCCTGAGTTCCAGGTCCTTGTGGGTAGAGTAAATTGCTTTTAGGAATGGAAAAAAGTTTTATCATAAATCCAAACAAATCTCAGGAATGCAAGAAAAAGGGACACTGGGGCTCCCCCCATGCAAAAAGCCACCAAGATTTACTATGTAAACAGTTCTAGTGTATGGTAAAACAAGAAGGCACTGATGGTAGTCCAGGTTCTGTCTTATCCACATGTGCCATGGAGATGAGGTCCAGCAGCAATATGTGCATTCCTGAATCAGGTCCTAGAGCAGGCCAAGTGAAAGAGTCCTATATAGGATTCCTAAGAAGAAAGTCAGGATGGGTTCTATATTAGGTACATTCAGGGGATGAGCCTCAAGTGAGGGCCAAGTGAAAGGGAGTCCTATGCTGGACTCCTAAGAGGAGTGTACAGGAAGTGGCCAGCTTATGTGCACTCAAGGCATCATGGACAAAAGAAGACATTGGTGAAAGGGCATCCACTGCAGGGTTCCTAAGATTTAAGGAGGGGAAGTTGCCTGCATGTTTGCACTCAGGAATCAGACCCCAGAAAAGGCCAAGTGAAAGGAATTCTATGCTGGATTACTAAAAGGAAAGAGCAGGAGAGCACCAGCATGTGTGTTCCTAGGGAAAAAGGCCAAGCGCTTTCACTTGCTCCTAACCTGGATTCCTAAGAAGTAAGGATGGGAGTGTCCTGTATGTGTGCACTCAGGGAATCAACCCTAAGAGAAGGTCAAGTGAAAGGAGACCCAGGCTGGATTCCTAAAAGTTAAGGGTGGAAAGAGGAGAGGACATGAGAGTAGGAGCTCTTAGGCACATCTATTATCAACTGATGAAGAGAATTTGACCAGATGTCATAAAGGGAGAAAGTGAATCTTGGCTAAGCTCTTTTGTTTCCTCCACTTTGGTTTTGCATCAGGGCAGTGAACACTGGAGCTACTGCTCCCTTACTGTATTTATTTATGAGTTCACATTATTTAAAACAATGGAGTAGCTTTTCTTCTAGGTCTTTGATTAGATATGATAACCCCAAGTCAAAAACATTCTAGGATGCAATGTATTGATAATACATATACCAGGCGTGGAAAATAAGTCACAGTGAAGAGATCAAGCTCAGACTGCAAAGGCAGTCTATTAGGACACAATTCTCCATGGGTCTCTCATATTTCTGCACATCTTATGAAAAGAGATTCTAAGTGCCTTTGTTCTAGGCTGTCTTTTCAAGGATGCTTGTATAATGAACAGCCTTGGAAGACAGAGGTAGTGTCTCTTTCTGGAATAAAGGGGAATTTCTCTTACTGTCCACTATAATAAACACAATATTTCCCTCTGGATCAAAGGGAAGGCATGATTACTGCCCATTATAAAATGATTGAGATTCTCTAATCTCAGGGCTGCTCTTCAGAAATGCAACTCACTGTTTATGCAGACATCTGCACAGACCCATTTGTTGCCTCTATGGAACGTGGGGCAAAGGGAACTGATGCAAATATTCTCATGCTCATGCTACTCGCTGTGCTGTAAGTAATAATTTCATTTATCTCTGACACAGGAGTCTCCTGTTTTCTGACAGTATCTTTGAGGGAGACTAACTTATTAGCTTACAAGTAGTGTAAATTCTGAGACCCTTCATAGTTGTTGACACAGCCTAGGTGGGAACTTGAGTCCCAAGCTGAAATATAAGCATATTAGTGATCTAGAGTTTTCAACTTAGGGTACTTTGCTGTAGTTTACAAAAATTGATTACTCACCAAGAACTCAAGACCTATATATATACTATATATTATTCTATTAGAGGCTTACTTATGAGTGTGTTGAATTGTTACCTGAACTAAATCGTGAAGCTGAGAATAAAGGACAATTTTAGGTCACAAAAAAATTTCCTGAGAAAACATGTATTATTTGAGGTCTGTAATATGTCCATACTGATAACTAGAAATAAATAATTTCAGGGGACAAATAAAAGGGCCATTAACAGAAGGAAATTCAGTGTACATAAATTGTATGCACATTTAACTTAGGCAAATTCAATTTTATGTTTTTAGGAGAGAGAGTTATAGCAAGAATGGGAGTGACAAAGGCTGAGAATGAGGGGAGAGAGAGAATGGGGGTGGGAGAGAGAGGGAGAATAAAAGTTCAAATAATGTGAACAATTCAATCTACTATTCCAGTAAACATATATCCTAGAGGAAAAATAAGGTGAGAAGCATGAATATGCTGTTACCTTGGCTGGTCCCAGTTCAGGCACACCTCTCATAAAGTGAGCAGCTGTTTGTTTTGAGTGCGATTCTAGTGTTTAAAGATGTGTGCTTTTCATATAGTATGGCTTCTAAAAGCCAGCCGGTCACTGCATTTGGTGCTAAACAAAAGAAACAGCAACCTACTCCCATGCTTTGGAAAAATCACGTGTTGGACTTTTTGGGTAATTTTTTTAGCCCCTAATGTGTCACCTTCCTAAGGAATTTTCAATGTAATTTTGATTTAATCTAATGACTTTCATTCCTAACTCTCCAAACACTTCTTTCTCAGCATAAGATATGGATCCATGACTATCCATCAGAAATCAGTCAGCACGAGAGATCCCACCCTAAGCATCTCAAATAGAAAGGGATTTAATATAGGGAATTAGCGTATTAAACAACCATTGAAAATGCTGGAGAAGTAAAAGTCAGAAATAATACTCTTGGCTTTCAGGAAATCTGGAAGTGCAGGAATCTGTGCAAGCTGCTGAAGATGCTCTCAGCCACCTGCAGGACTAAAGCAAGTGATTCACAGGAGCTCACTCTAAGTCTACTGCCAGCTCATGTTTGCAATTTTACAAGTCTCTTTTTAATGCTGCTGGATAATAATAGCTTCTACTTCTCTTCTGCCTTCCAAATCTGACATGGATGCTTCTTATTGGCAAACGCTAACCTGGAATTCTGCTGGCAGTGGAGTCCTAAAAATGTAGTTCCAAAGCTTCTCCACTGTGGTACAGAAGTATAAATCAGGGTCTAGATCATATTGATTTGACACAATCTGGCACACTATGCCCCTTTGACAAGTCAGTGTCTATACACACCATATTTCACTTTCAAATGACAAAAATGGGAACAAATCCTGCTTCTACCTAACACGATGTGGTTATCTCTGATATAAATAAGACACTCTCACTTTCTACCCCAAATATGAAACTCTAAACTCCCAACATTCCTTCATTCATTTTTCCGTGATATTTATTCCCCTTCTCTTTCAGTCATGGTCCATTTTTTATGTTCTTTAGTCTTAAAATTAAATTATAAGGTTAACCACCCTTGAGTACACATTAGAGAAAATAGTACGTGAAGAGAAAATAGGGGACATAAATTAATATCTATGAATATATGACATAGCAAGCAAAAAAATCTAATGTCTTGATTTCTATAGTTGGTCACAATATAGATATTTATAACTTCTTTCTTCCATTATCCAATTATACCTTGGCTCACAGCTGATCACGGTTGTTTAAGCTTATTCCTAAAAGATGTGAGTCCTTAAAGATCCTATCTGCATTGGGTTGCTATATATTCCATCAGTTTTTAACACTAGACACAGAAGTACAAAGAAGTCTTCCAGAGAATCACTTGAATTCCATACTCAACAAATATCCACCCTGGTAACACAGTGAAGCAGCAACCCTACTTTCTCTTAATAATCAGGGTCAATTAACACAGGAACTAGAGTAATATTTTGCCTGTTAATTAACTGGTATGCTGAATCTTAAATGGATCATTTGGCAATTTCAGTTTTCACATTATTAGAATTGTTGTGGCTGTGGTGGAACTAATACTCTTAAACCAGCAGAGCTCTCAATGATGTAAAGGATTAATTGTAATCAGTCTGCCACCTTGTAGGTCACTGCCTTCTCCCTCACAATGGGGCCATGTTGGGTTCTAGCATTTGTCTTTGCTATTGGCAGATTGGTCACTCAGCAGTGGGAGTAGAGGATCAGTAGGCAAACTAAGAAACGGCGACTTACCTAAGGTAATGGGAAATCAGGGCAAGCCCTTTTTCTCATACTTAGGTTTTGTCAAACCTAGATTATTGCTCACATCATGTATATAAAGTTTTGTCCCCGTTGCATAAAAAAAATCTGTGAATAAATGTCTACATTTTCTTTCCCATTCATACCTCATTGGCTCCCAAGGAATTTGAAGACAAAAATTCTCTTTAAGATTGTGCAGCCAGGGGGGCTGGCCCCGTGGCCGAGTGGTTAAGTTCGCGCGCTCTGCTGCAGGCAGCCCAGTGTTTCGTTGGTTCGAATCCTGGGCGCGGACACGGCACTGCTCATCAGACCACGCTGAGGCAGCGTCCCACATGCCACAACTAGAAGAACCCACAACGAAGAATATACAACTATGTACCGGGGGGCTTTGGGGAGAAAAAGGAAATAATAAAATCTTTAAAAAAAAAAAAAAAAAAAAAAAAAGATTGTGCAGCCAGGGACTGGCCCATTAGCATAGTGGTTAAGTTCATGTGCTCCACTTAGAGGCCTGGGGTTTTGGGGGCTTGGATCCTGCGTGTGGACCTACACACCACTCACCACTCATCAAGCCTTGCTGTGGTGGTGTCCCACATACAAAATAGAAGAAGATTGGCAGCAGATGTTAGCTCAGGGCCAGTCTTTCTCACCAAAAAAAAAAGAAAGAAATAAAGAAAAAAATATTATGCAGCCAGATTATTCTATACCATCTCAAACGGCTAGATTGCATGCTTTCTTTTGGCTTTCTCACACTGGAACTAGAAAGTTGTCTCAAAATAGAAAATTTGAAACTTGTCTCAAAATATTTTTGACTTTTAATGGGTGCAACATTGATATTGCCAAAACAATTTAATAAATAATAAGAGTAAGCAATTCCAAGGCACTTGAAGTACTGTGAATTCTCTATGTGTAATGAGTCATTTAATCCTCACAACACCCTCAGGAGGTGGGTACTAAGTCACAACCATTTTACAGATGTAGAAAGTAAGGCAAGGTGGTTAAGCTACTTGTCAAAGTTCACACAGCTACAATTTGATGGAGTGGGGATTCAAACTCAAGTATTTTGATTCCAAAGTGTACGCTTCTATCCTCTTAGCTATATGTCTCACACTCTGCCCACAATGGCACTTTTTTGCTAAACTCATTTTGAACTTTCATCATTAATTTACCTCCTAGCTTGCTATAGAATTTCTCTGGGAGAAAAATCAGTACATAGTCTAAAAATTGTCATGTTTAAAAGTTGTTGAGTTAAGCAAGATTTTAAATCTTTATCTTAATTTAAATCTTAACACAAAATATTTGAATTTAGGCATTGATAGTCTGTTATTTTGATCATCATTAGAATTTCCAAAAAAACCTTGTGATTTTATTTTGGAAAGGTTCAAGTTCCTTATCAAACAATGCATTAGATATAGTCTCAAATAGTATATGTCCAAGGGCTTTGACTTATTTAGAGATTTTCCTGTGTCCATTTATTCCCTTACTTAAAAAAATCATCATGCTATTTTATGGTGTATTGACGCTTTTATAACCTTTTGGCTAATCTCTGAGCCTGGATATCTAAACAGTTTTGAGAAAATTAAATAGGTAAAGATGGAATAAAAGCACTGCAATATTACTGATCACATGAGTGAGCCCTGGTTAAAAGGTATCTTGGTATCAAGTGTTGGTTCAACTTGGTATATTAAGTTGGAGGGAGAATTGATAGAACAGAAACCAAATGAATGTTTGCCAAATATATGAGATAGCTATTGGCTTCCCAATTGCTACTCTGGAATCATTTAGGTACATGGGAAGTTGAGACAGGGAAGAAAGACATGAGAAATATATCCCCACTTTTATCAGTGCATTCCATCCCTGCCCACAGATATTTACAAGCAATGTAAAGACCATGCCAGCAATATTAATTGAGAACATTACTCTAATATTGTTTATAGCATCCTGTACCCGTGTATGGTATGAGAGATACAGTATTGGCAATGTAGATGAATCCATATTTTAAGAGGAAAATCTAAATGATACATTACTAAGGCATCAAATTGAATTACCCTGGGACACTTTTGTGAATTCATAACCACAGATCAAACCTTCTTCTCCTTCTCTGAGGCAAGCAAGGAGTCGTACCTCTGTAGTAAACAGAACAGTTGCACTAGCTCTTTAAATATCAGTCCAATTAGCATAAAGAACTGTAATAGAGCAGAATGGTCACAGCCAACAAGCCACCTACAAACACTTCATATTCAAAGGAAGAATATTAGCATTTAATCATGGAGATAGTCACACTTTAACAGTGACATTTGAAAAATTATCATTACTGAGAAAGAAGGAATGTGACTGACGTGTAAAAGGAAAAAAATACCATTCCCACAGTCAGAAAGAACCTTCACAAGGACAGATAGCATAAATTGGAGAGGCAGTATAAGCTTCACCCCAGATATTTATTTGATCTGGGTTGCTCCTTTGATCTACATAAAATAGAACAATTCTCTCTTCTCTCATTTGCCCATTTCTTTCCTCATCTTTTCTTTCTGCTCTTTAAGTCTATCTAACTTTAATTTCCCACTTTTCTTGCATCTATCGTGGGTTGAATTTTGTCTCCCAAAAAGATATACTCAAATCGTAACCACCAGTACGTGAGAATATGACCTTATCTGGAAATAGAATCTTTCCAATTTAATCCAGTGAAAATGAGGTTACACTGGATTAGGACGGGCCTTAAGTCCTTATTTCCTTATCCTAGTGTCTTTATGAGAAGAGACTGAGACACAAGGGAAGAAGACTCTGTGATGATGGAGGCAGAGGTTAGAGTCATGCATCTTAAAGTCTAGTTTGTCTGGTATTAATAGAGCCACTCCAGCTTTTCTTTCCATCTTTTTACTTTCAACCTAGTTGTATCTTTGAATCTAAAGTGGGTGTCTTACAGACAACATAGACTTGGACCCTGTTTTGTTTTTTTAAAATCAATTATGCCATCTCTGCCTTTTCATTGGAGCATTTGACCCCTTTTGATTTAATGTAGTTATAAGTAAGGTAGGATTTATGCCTGCCAATTTGCTATTTCTTTTCCATATGTCTTCAGTAAATTTTATTCCTCTATTGCTCCATTATTGCTTTCCTTTTTGTTACATTGTATAACATTTTAATCCCCTTGATTGTTTACCTTAAAATATTTTTTGAGTTATGTTATTATTGGTTGTCCTGGTGGTTACAATTAGCATATAAACTAAACTGTCTAGTTTGGATCAATACTAACTTAATTCCAATAGCATACAGAAAATCTGATCCAATATAGCTGTGCCCCAGCCTTTTTCCTGTTATCATCATTACAATAACCTTTTCATACATTGTAAGCCCATCAACATAATTTATATTTGTTGTCTTTTGCAATTGTATTTTAAAGCAGATAGAAAGAGGCATAAAAATAGATTTATACTATCTTTATGTTTACCTATCTTTACCTTTAGTGGTACTCTTTATTCCCTCATATGGATTCAAATTACCATCTAGAGTCCCTTAATTTCAGCATGAAGGACTCCCTTTACTGTTTCTTGTAAGGCTGGACTACCAGTGACAGATTATCTCAGTTTTTGCTTTTCTGGGAAAGCCTTAATTTATCCCTTATTTTTGAAGGCTAATTTTGCTGGCTATAGAATCCTTGGTTGACGGTCTTTTTATTCAGGAAATTAAATATATTATCCACCACCTTCTGGCCTCTGAGGAGAGAGGGATGGGAGTAGGCCAAGCTAACATATCACAAAACCTGCTATTCTTACCAAGCTTCCATGGTTTTTCTTGAATAAATGCTACACCAATTTTTCCAACCCTTTTGTTAATTTCCAGAGTTCTGAAAAAGTTAATTTTCTTTTTTTTTTTTTTGCCAATGTTTCAATGTTTTTATGGGGGAGTGAAGTTATGGAGTTCTTCATTGCACCATCCTGGAAATCCCACCCTTTCTATATGTATTGTAAAGCACACACTTGCTTATCAATTATAAAAATAACCAACCAAGCGTTTTAGATCTTGATCCAAACAAGGGTGAGAATAAGACACATTCAATCACTTTTCTGGGTATAAAATTGTTTAGTGGTGAAAGCCCAGTTTCATGATTGTAAGTAGCATCGTGATTTTAGTAATTTATGTTGAAAATATTTAGTCATCAAGAGCAAGACACTGCATCTTTGGTACAAACTATCATAAGAAGAGAGACAATTAAATGCTTTTTTGGCAGTCCTCTCTTGATATATGAAGAATTCCCTTTATTGCAATAATAGGCGTACTTGTAGAGTTGTAAACTCATGAAACATTGCTCATTTTATCTGTGTTTCACTTAGCTCCTCCAAACACATAATGTGATAGCTGGATGTAAATAGAATTGATATTTTTCACTTGTCTTTATTCTGAGGACAATAAAAGAGAAGTGTGGGCATTAAGCATTGATAGTATCTAGACCAGCCTTGTTTTGGGCCCATGTTGTACTTTCCATCTCTCTGCATGATGGACACTCTCTTATTGGGCCCATTGCAGCAGCTCTGGGGTATTCAAGGAGAAGCTTTCTGATCTATACACAGAATCATTCACTCTCTCCACTTGGTTATTGAGAGCATCCTGTGATATGAAGGCCCTCTGATGGGCACTGAAGTGAGATATAATGATCTGAAAACTTTGCCTACTTATATAGGGACATACAGCTGCCTCTCCTAGAACTGTTTCCACAAATGTTCCAATCTTGTCCCTTCCAGAACTCTGACCAACCAGCCAGGACGTGGATATTTCCCATTGCCCGGGAGTCCACATATGTCTGTTCTTAAGGCAGCCTCTCATTACATATGAAGTAAATGAAGAAGTGAACTATTTACAGATCTACCACTTGGAAGATCTCCCTTCACCAGTGTACTTTATGACTATTCCTAGGATTATCCTTGACTAGGACTCTAGTAAAGCAGCAGTCCAGTTTCATGTTGACTCATCTGGGAACCAAGCCCAAAGTCCTTTCTTATTACTTAACTATACTGAATTCCCCACAAAGTAATAGGAGTAAGTTTAGAAGAGGAATCGGTACAACAGAATTAGGTGATATGGGAGTCTTGGCCATATGTTCATATAATTTACTTTTACCTTTAGGCCTGCTTGGGTCTGTTCCTAGCCCTTTATTCAATGGTTTGGTTTTGTGTCTGTCATAATTTATGACTCAGTGAATTTGGCAATACTCATATAATTATGGAAAGATCCAGTTGCACCATCACTTAGTGTGGACAAGAGGAAATGTTGAAGCCTAGAGGAAATGCTGTCAGCTCCTATTATGAAACCAGAAAAATCCTTGATGCCCAAAGCTGACAAGGGTGCTTTAAGAAAAGATAATTGCAGACCAATGTCCTTCATAAATACAGACAAAACATCCTCAATAAAATATTGTAGAAGTGAATAGCCAATATATTAAAAAATAAAATATCACAATCTAGAGGACTTTATATAAATAATGCAAGGTTGGTTCAACATTCAAAACCAAAGTAATTCACCAAAGTAGCAGAATAATGAAGAAACATCATAAAATCATCTCAATAAATATAGAAGCATTTGACAAAATTAAGCATCTATCAATGATTTAAATCATTAAAATGCTCTCAGCAAACCAGAAATACCAGGAATCTTTCTCAACGTGATAAAACACATTTATAAAACAACCTATATCTACAGTGTTCTTACTGGTGAAAGAATGTATGCTTTCTCATTAAGCACAGGAAGAAGCAAATAATGACCATTCTTGCCAATTCTTTTCAATATTATTCTAGAGGTGCTATCAAGTACATTAGGGCAAGAAGAAGTAATATCTATCTGCATATGGCACAATTGCCTAGTGAATTACAAGGAGATTACAGAAATAATTAGAATTAATTGATGAATTTGGCAAAGTCACAAGATATGTGGTAAATAAAAAACTCAATGTACTATTATGAACTAGCAAACAATACTTAGAATATATTAGCTTCAAAAAATACAAAAGAACTTTAACAAAATATGGGCAAGATATATAACATGATCATGGATAGGAAGACTCGATACTGCTAGGATATCCAGGCTCCCCAAATTTCCTATAGATTCAGTGCAATCATAACAGAATGCCAGCAGTCTATTTTGTAGAAATGTACAAGCTTGTTCTAAAATTAGGTGGAATTGTCATAGATCCAGACTACTTGAGACAATTATGCAAATTAAGGAAAAAGTGAAAATATCTATACTCTGATTCAAGACCTAGTATAAATCTATAGTAACAAGATAGTGCAGTGTTGGCATGAAATAGACACATAGATCAATACAACAGAATACACAGTTCAGACATACACCCACACATGTGATCAGTTAATTTTCAACAAAGGTGTCAATCTATTTTAATGGGGAAATAAAAGGATAATCTTTTTGACAAATGGAACTATGGTGCTAGGAGATTTGGATACGTAGAAGGAGAAAAATAAGTATTAACTCATCATACCATACAAAAAAAAAAAATAATTCATAATAGATCAGACCTAAACATAAAAACTAAAACTGTAACGTTTTTAGAAAAAAAGAAGGAAAAAACTCTGTGATCTTGAGACAACTTTGTGTCCTTAAGACATCTCATAGGATACAAAAAGAACAAACCATAAAATAAAAAATAATAACCTGCATCAAAATTGAAAATCTCTGGTCGTTAATGAAAAGTGTTAAGAAAACTAACAGACAAAGATGTAACCTGTGGAAAAATATTCCCAGAGCACTCATTTGACAAAGGACTAGTATCCTGAAAATAAATACAAATATTTATTATTTATATTTTTAAGTAATATAAATATATATAACAAACATACATGTATGTATATTTTACAATTTAATAATAAGAAGACAAATGACAAAAATTGGGGAAAAATTTGAAGAGATACTTCAAAAAAGAACATATAGGAATAGCCAATATTGTGAAGCACATTCGATGATGACCAACATCATTAGTCATCAGGGAAATGCAAATTAAAACCAGTATGTGATACCAGTACACATCTCCCAGAAGACCAAGTGTTGCTGCAGATGTCTAGCAACTGGAACCCTCATACTTTGCTAGAGGCAACCACTTTGGGTAACAATTTGGCAATTTCTTATGACATTAAAAATATATTACTATATAACCCAGCCATTCCACTTCTAGTTATTTATCTAAGCAAAATGAAAGCATATGTCCACATAAAATCTTGAACATAAATATTCTTAGTACCTCTATTCTTAATATCCAAAATCTGGAAGTAAAGCATATGTCAATCAACAGATAAATGGATAAACAGACTGTTATATTCATATAATAAAAAAGTACTCAGCAATAAAAAAGAATGAATTACTGATACACACAACATGGATAGATTTCAAAAACAGGTTTATTCAAAGAAGTCTCACACACGCACACATACACACACAAACACAAACCCAAAAGCCCAGACTATCTAATCTCATTTATATATGTCTTTGGAAAGGGCAAAATGAATCTACAATTAAAGAAATCAGAGCATGTGTTATCTGGGTCAGAGAGTGGGGAGAGTTGACAGCATGGAACACGAGTAAACTTTCTGGGATAATAGAAAAGTTCTATATTTTGGTTAAAGTGCTGGCCAAACTGGTAAATAAATTTTTTTTGAAACTCCTTAAACTGTACCCTTAAAACAGGTACACACATTGTATGTGAATTTTACTTTAATAAACTTTATTTTGTAAAATAATTGGAAAGGTAAATGACCATTTAAGTACAATAATATTCAACTCAACATCACTTTCAAAAGCAAAAAGGTTGGAAAATAGAGATGTGTTCTATTATTTTGCTAGCGCTGCTGTAATTGAGTACCACAAACTCAGTGGCCTAAACAACAGGAATTTATCATCTCATGGTTCTGGAACCTAGAAGTCTGAGATCAAGGCGTCAGCAGGGTCATGCTCGCTCTGAAGGGGCTAGGGAAGGATCCATTCCGGGCTTCTCTCCCAGCTTCTGGTACTTCCTTGGTTTGTGGCAGCATAACTCCAACCTTCCCATAGTGTTCTCCCCGTGGGCACGCATAGTTGTCTTCACATGGCTTTCTTTTTATAACGACACCTGTCATATTGGATTAGGGGTCCACCTTACTCCAATACGACCTCCTCATAACTAGTTACATCTGTGACAACTCTACTTCCAAAGAAGGTCACACTCTCATGTACTGGAGGTTAAGACTTCAAAACGAACTTTTTGGGGGAAACACAACTCAACCCATAATGTGTTTGAAATGATGCTATATCTGTGAATCAGAATAGTATCCAACTTTTATAAATCATGTTCTCAATTATAATTAAGGATATTGCAAAATACTGTTATGTTGTATTGTTACATGAGTAAAATCAGATTAATATATACAAACATATGTATGAATCTATATAAAAATACATATAGATACATAAATATATATGTATATATGATGTATGTATATGATTTTTTTTCTCCTTCTTCTCCCCAAATCCCCCCAGCACATAGCTGTATATTTTTAGTTGTGGATCCTTCTAGTTGTGGCACGTGGGGCACCGCCTCAATGTGGCCTGACGAGCAGTGCCATGTCTGCGCCCAGGATCGGAACCAGCGAAACCCTGGGCCGCCAAAGCGGAGCACGAGAACTCAACCACTCGGCCATGGGACCAGCCCCTGTATAGGATTTTTATAAGTACAATTCTGAGCATAAGATAGGCACCACAACATTAACATCCTGTTATTTTCTGATGATACAATTATAAATTTCTCGAATGGTAAGCTGACTATCCCATGGGGATGGATTTAGCTTTCTGAGTCCTCTCCTTCATTCACCACAAACTCACATGGAATAACAATAGCTCATTAGATGAGAGTCGGAGCTTTTGTATCATGCAAAGATAGTCTGTATCGACAGGATTATTGTATCATTGTTTGAAAAAAGTTTCTCCAAATGTTTCTAGATGGTAGGAGCATACTAGGAACATTGGATTTCAGACAGGGTACATCAACTGAGGAAGACTGGTTCACTGAGTCTAAAATCTCAGATCCTGTAAACGAGTCATCAAATTTCCTTAAAAACCAATTTAAACTAGCTTTTATTCATAATATTATTTCGACACAGACCAAAGAGTCGCCAAGTTTGACAGGAAAGCAGCAACTGAGACAGAAAACATTAAAAAGTAAGACCCTCTGAGCATAATGATAGCAATGATTTGATCCTAATGCACTTTAAACATTTCACATTCATATTTTGAGGTATGGGAAGAAACTAAGCAAAGGAAAACTAAAGTATAATTTTATGCAATGGAAAGAAAATCTCTTTTTTAACATTTAGAGAGCTCTTGGTGTATTTTTAGTGGAGGATGGGCGAGTAAGCTGCCTCAGTTTCCCCAACAAAACTGAGAACAGAACAGCGTAAGAGAGACAAAGATTCCTGCAAGGTCAACATTTGTTTAGGCACCTTCTGAGCTGAGAGAAGGCAGACAGCACAGACACTGCATTCACCAAACAGTGAGCATACAGCCCCAGCCTCAGCACCCACATCGCTATTACATTTACCGTGAATAACACAGACTTGGTAGTTGCTGATGGTTTTATTTCAACTTACAGCAAAATTGCATCCATACTTTCTCTGGAAAAATAATATATATATAGCCTTGGATTAGACTGGTCAGAAACCAAGAGAACACCTGGGAGCCCCTAATAGTTACTGTGTCAAAGACAAGACTCTTCCTTGCATAATTTATGAGGTCACGAGTTTAGTTTCAACGTCAGTTATGGACCCATGACATAGCCCCATTGATATACCTGTTGTCCTAAGCAATGTCAGACATCTAACCATTTTACTGAGATTATTTGCCAACTCTCTTTTCATCATGCCAAATCGCAGGTGTGGAAAGTTTAGTTCATCAGACTCTCATCTTAAAATGCACTGATATTCCCCATCTGTGAAAGACACCTGTGCTGTGTACTTAAATTTTTACCTTTTCCCCATTTGTGCTCCCATTTTATTCTCTCCTGGAGTTGTCCCCTTTAATACATCTGACATATTCCCTCACATGTGTGGAATCTTATAAAAAATTTAGTGTAATTTTTTCTGAGTGTGTGTGTGTACCCAGGCACACTTATGAGTTTAATTTTGGACATGAGGAATTTGAGGTTTCTGTGCAGACACCCAGATGGAGGCGAAACTAAAGAACTACATATGCCAGTTTGAAACTCGGAAGAGGGATCTTAGTTACAGATAACACCGAGGATACATGAGCTTTTAGGTGACAGCAGGAGATAAGGGGCTAATGTAGAGTGAGAGAAGATATACATGCGTGAAACTTAATGCAGTGGGTTTAAAATGGCACTATAAATGTTCTGTGCTAAGGTACACAAGTATAGTGAAATATAAAATTGAAGAACTCATCTACATACTTAAGACCAAAACAGATACTTTAGTCTAAAATGATGACTTGAATCAATCAAGTTGAAACAATTTTATTTTCTTAGATTTCAACTGCATCATGTAAGGACCCAGCATCAGAAACTTTGATATGTTACAGCATATTCAAGCAAGGAATGCTTTCCAATATCTATTAAAAATTTGTATTATCTTTGTAGCATTTCTTGTAAGTAATAATAAATTGTTAGGATAGTATTTTTCTAAGGTAGAAGTTATAAGGGAAGATTAAGGGATTTCCTAAGATTTGGGGTAAATATAATGAATCAATTAAGTAACTTAGCCCTCTGTTCTGATTATGTCTTTCCCAGGAGTCATAGCATCATCTTGCTCCCTTGGTTATATTATTGCTCCGAGAATTTGCAAGACTACCCTTCATTCTCTTTAATGTTGGTTTAGAAAATAGATTGCACAGAAAACCACTTAATATGTCCAAACACAAGTGACCCACTATTTTTGCCAAATGGCAAGGGCAGGGCTGGAAAACATAGGATCATGCTATTGGCACACTCTGACTTGATTTCCTCCACTAATACCCAGAATAGCTGTAAAGGAAGACTATATTTCTATGCCATGCATTTCTAGAATGGAAAGGAATGATGTTTTCTGGCTAGTGTGGGCTCTCTGGCTAAGAGCACAAAAGATCAGAGTGACATCAAAGCCATATGGTTAATCAGCATTAGGAGCTTGTTGGGAATTTCCAAGGACTGAAGTTTACCCAACGTTCTTCATCAGTGCACTAACTGCTGAGGTTAACAAGAACCCTGTGGAGAACATTCCATAAAGAAGACACTTTGGAGAGTTTGACTTCAAACAGATGGGAGTAGTGCTGGTGTCATAGGTTAGTTATAGCGTTTCCTGGTTTTAACTATAATATAATACACATTAGGGGAGTGTCTTAAAGGTTTATAGGGACTAGGGAAACAAACAGAAAACTACTGGCAAGCAGTATTTTCCAGTGGCAAATTTGCACACAGGAAAATAAAAACTGGCAAGTTCCTGTACTGAACTTAACAACTAGGCCATGGAAATGGCCCCCCAGATACATTTGACTTTTAATGAAAGGGATTAATTTAGTCAATGGAAATTCTTTAAAAATATATCCGTTAAGCATTGAGAGCTATCAGAGGTGCAGGAGATAAGGACAGATGAGTGACATGTTATGTCTCAGCCCCAGGATCTTGCAATGCACTGAGGGAGGTATGAACGTATGAAGTAAATAGGAGCACAGAGGAGAAAGGCTAAGTCGTTCAGGGAAGGACAATCAGAAAGCTTTTCATTGAGGAAGTGAAGTTTGAGCTGAGTCTACAAGTTCTAGCTCGTTAGGAAGACAAGGATAAAGGGCATTTCTAGCAGAGGGAATGGCATTTGCAAAATCATGGTGGCATATGAAGGCATGGAGGTTTTAAAGAACTAAAAGTAGTGTGGTACTCGTAGAGTGAAAGGCATGTGACGACGGATGGGGGAGTTGAGGCAAGAGAAATAGGGCTAAATCACAATGTATCTTGAGTACAAACTAACGGCATTCACCTTTATCAATCATCACCCATATGGACAATAGTTACCCACAGCCTCAGGCTGAGTATTCAATGGCAAAAACCTGAACGTACATGGAAGAGAAGAACAAGGTATTTTGAGCACCTATTATGTGCCAATTTCAACATATGGTCATTTTTAACTGACATAAAATATATGGAGAATTCCATCCCCATACACACTGCCACAGATAAACTCCCGTGCAAAGGTTCTAGGGGAAACACTATGGGAAGACAAAGTTGTGCCTATTGGCTGCTGCTGCTGCTGCTGCTACTTGAGTCGTTTAAGAATATCAGTTCTGGTGTGGGAGAGCCAGGATCAGGTGAATATATGAGAGTTTATGACCCTGCAGTGTCCGGCATTGGGTAAGTCCACCTCTCCGGACATACTTCCACTGTAAAACATGAAGGGATAGACCAGGTGACATCTGGTATTGTTTCCTGAAAAAAAATTTAGCTAGACTAAGAAAAAAGAGAGACGGCTTAAAGTAATGAAATATGAAAAAGACATTAAAACTGATGCCACAGAAATAAAAAGGTTCATGAGACTACCATGAATGATTATATACCAATAAATTGGACAACCTAGAAGAAGTGAATAAATTCCAGAAATATACAACTTACCAAGACTGAATTATGAAGAAATAGAAAATCTGAATGGATCTATAATTAGTATCAAGGTTGAATCAGTAATCAAAACCTCTCAAGAAAAAACGCCAATGACCAGATGGCTTCACTGGCTAATCCTGCCTAACATTTAAACAGGAATTAATAACTATAGTTAATAATACTGGATAGTATACTGGAAATTTACTAATGTAGATCTTAAATGTTCTCACCACACCAAAAAAAAAAAGGTAAGTATGTGAGGCAATCGATGTGTTAATTAACTTGATTGTGGTAACCATTTCACAATGTATATGTATGTTAAATCATCATGTTGTACGCCTTAAATATATACTTTTTTGGGTCAATTATACCTGAATAAAGCTGGAAAAAAGTTAATGTCAATTTTTCTCAAACTTTCAAAAAATTGAAGAGAAGGGAACACTTCCAAACTTGTTTTATGAGGCCAGAATTACCCTAATACCAAACCCAGACAAAGACAAAACAAGAAAAGAAAACTATAGGCCAATATCGCAGATGAACATAGTTCTAAAAATTCTTAACAAAATACTAGCAAACTGAATTCAACAGCACAGTAAAAGGATTATATACCATAAAAAAGTGGGATTTATCCCTTGGATGAAAAGGTGGTTCAACATATGAAAATAAATAAATGTGATACAGCACATTAACAGAATGAAGTATAAAATTCACATGATAATCTCAATAGATGCAGAAAAGGTTTATGATAAAATTCAATACTTTTTTATGATTAAAAAATCTCAACAAATTAGGTATAGAAGGATTTTACCTCAACATAATATGATCACATCACCTGCAAACCCTAAAGACTGTACAAAAAACTATTAGAATTGAGAAATGAATTGAGAAAAGTTTCAGGATACAAAATCAAAATACGAAAGTCAACTGTATTTCAATACACAAACAACAAACTATCTGAAAAAGAAATTAGGAAAACAATCCCATTTACAACAGTAGCAAAAGAATATTTAGTAATAAAACTAAAGAAGTGAAGGAATTGTACATTGAAAACTAAAAAACCATTTATGAAAGAAATTAAAGACAACACAACAAATGGAAAGATATCCTGTGCTCATGGATTGAAAAAATTAATATTGCTAAAATGTCCATACTACCCAATGTCACTTACAGACTCAAAGCAATAGCTATTAATATCCCAATGGCATTTTTTTCAGAAATAGAAAAAACAATTCTAAAATTCATATGGAATCCCAAATAACTGAAACAATCTTTAAAAAGATGAATCAAGCTCAAGATATTACACTCTTGATTTCTATATATATTATAAAGCTACGGTAATAAAACCAGTATGGTACTGGCATAAAGACAGATGTATAGACCCATGGAACAGAATAGAGAGCTTGGAAATAAATCCATGTGTATATAGTTAACTGATCTTCCACAAGTGTGCCAAAAATACACAGTGGAGAAAGACTAGTCTCTTCAACAAACGGTGATGGGAAAATTGGATATCCACATGTAAACGAATAAAATTGAATCCTTATCTTACACCATACACAAAAATCAACTCAAAATGGATTAAAGATTTAAATGTAAGATGTGAAACTGTAAAACTCTTAGAAGAAAACATAGGGGAGAAGATTCATGACATTGATCTTCACGATGATTTCATGGACATGACACTAAAAGCACAGGCAGCAAAAGCAAAAATAGACAAGTCAGACTATATCAAACTAAAAAGCTTCCACATAGCAAATGAAGCAATCAATAGAATAAAAAGGCAACTTATGGAATTGGAGAAAATATTTGCAAACCATATATCTGATAAAGGGTTAATTTCCAAAATATATAAGGAACTCCTACAACTCAATAGCAAAAACACCCATAATAAGCTGATTTAAAAAATGGGTAAAGGACCTGAATAGACATTTTTCCAAAGAAGACATACAAATGGCCAACATGTATATGAAAAGATGTTCGACCTCACTAGTCATCAAGGAAATACAAATCAAAACCACAATGAGATATCACTTCACACCTCTTAGAATGGCTGTTATCAAAAAACAAAAGGCAACAAATGTTGGTGAGGTTGTGGATAAATTTGAACCCTTTTACACTGTTGATGGAAATACAAAATGGTGCAGTGACTACCGAAAACACCACAGAGGTTCCTCAAAAAATTAAAAATAGAACAATCGTATTACCCAGCCATCCCACTTCTGGGTATTTATTCATAAAAAATTGAAATCAGGATCTCGAAGAGGTATTAGCACTCCACGTTTATTCTAGCATTATTCACAACAACCAAAATGTGGAAACAACCTAAGTGTCCATCAACAGATTAGTGGATAAAGAAAATGTGGTGCATACATACAGTAGAATATCATTCAGCCTTAAAAAAAGAAGGAAATTCTGCAATATGTGACAACATGGATGAACCTGGGGGACATTATGCTAAGTGAAGTAAGCCAGTCACAGAAGGACAAATACTGCATGATTCCACTTATATGAGATACTGAAAATTGCTAAACTTATGGAAGTAAACAATACAGTTGTGGCTTTCAGGGGTTCAGGGGCTGAGGGGAGGGGTAAATAGGGTGTTGCTAATCTATGGTTATAAAATTTCAGTTATGCAAGCTGAATAATTTGTAGAGATCTGCCATACAATATTGTGCCTATAGATTACAATACTGTATTGTGCACTTAAAAATTTGTGAAGTGTTCTTAAGTTCTTATGTTAAATGTTCACAATAAAATTAATAATAATAAAAAGAAACCAACCTTGATCTTTGACTTCCAGCTTCCAAATTTCTGTTGTTTAAGCCACTGAGTCTACGGTCTTTTGTTACAGCAGCCCAAATAGACTAATACACGGGGGAACTCACTGCCATGTTGTTCCTCAAGTCTCAAGGTCCCTTGTCATCTCGCGTCTTCCTGCCTTTCAGAGTCTCCCTATGTTTGCTTGTTGTGTTAGGTTCAGGGCTTTTAGTTATAAGACAAGATCTGTAAGAAAAGGGCCTCCTCTATCTTGGCTGGAATGGGAAGTCTCCTCCTCTGTTCTTTGAATGCAAACAGTTAAGGGTCACCAGGCAGAAGTACGGGATGACTACATTATGTAAAACCTTTCCCATTTCTAAGGATCAAATAAGATAGGTATATTTCAGATATGTGTCAGGATTAGATACGTTTTTGTGACTCTCCTCTTTATATCATTACACTCTCAGTAAGAATGGGAATAAAATAAGCATCAGATTCAGTCCCCGTTTCACTGTTCTTTTCTCTTTTAATTTACTCTCTAAATAAGAATACCTGCCTAGAGACCCTGACAAGCTGAAGCACCTAGACTTGTTTCTTCTTTGCTAGTTCGTGCATCCATGGGGATTTAACTTCCTTTAAGACACATATAAACACCTATCTGTGCCTTCGTTATAAATCTCTGTAGTTGCAGGGTTGCAAGCCTTACATTTGCTCCTTGTGCAGCTTAATTCTAGCCTATTGCTGTTAATATCTGCAGGGATTAAATAATAATTTTTTGGTGTTTTAAATTTAAGTATCTACTTTATCCACAGGACACTTTAAATCTGTAAATAATAGACCACTATGGGATGGAAGGTGTTTCCTATGGATTGTTATGGAGGATTAACACTTTTTCTCAGGCCTGAATATTGCATTCTCTGAACCCAGAGTTCCCAGTACCTTGACACCTTCCTGGTCTCCCATTAAATTGTTCTTTAACAGTGATTGGAAGGAGTAAGCAGCAACTCTGAGAGTAACCGTGATGGCTCCCAGTCCTCAGAAGTATTATCAGCATCTGTGAGTTTGCAGGGTGTAATAACAAAGGAAGATCTGGCCTTCTCTTTGTAGCTCAATCATATCTGAGAAGAAAATGAGCTCTTTCTTAACTCCCAGACTGTTGGTTTGAAACCTCAGGAGATCCCCTCAGGGAAATTTGAAACTGGTCCTCATACATGGAGGGCAAGGAGAGATGGAAGAACAGACCACTCCAGATTGGTAGGTGGCAGTTTTTTGGGTTTTTTTGCTAAGGAAGTTTCACCCTGAGTGTGAAATCTTGCCAATCTTCCCTTTTTTGTGTGTGGGTCACCGTCACAGCATAGCCACTGATGAGTGGTGTAGGTCTGCACAAGGGAAACAAACCCAGGCCACCAAAGCAGAGTGCACCAAACTTAACCACTAGGCCACCGGAACTGGCCCAGATGGCAGGTTTAATAAGCAAGGGGAACTCACTTACGAGGCTTGTCTTGAACTCACTTACGAGGCTTGTCTTGGGCGGCTGCAAGAGGAGTAGATCTCTGTACCCACTCAGAATCTTAAAGTTTATACAGAGGCCTTACCTGGGTTTAGTCACGTATACCATCCAGATGGTTTCAATAACACCTTACACTCTCAAGGCCGAATCCTTGAAGTGGATCCTTGAGGGGAAGAAGGAGCCTCTGATTGCCTGGGTCGAGCTCTCGGGTCAACCTGTGGTCATGTTCGCCTGATGACCTCTTCCAACACAGACCAATACTATTTTCATTACATTAGTGATCTTCACATTTTAGTGGTGTATCAGAATCACCTGGAGGGCATGTTAAACCACACACTGCTGGGTACCACCCTCGGAGTTTCTAATTCAGTTTACCTGAGATGGGGCCCAAGAATTTGCATTTCAAACAAAATCCCAGATAGCCGCTGATACTGCTGCTCCCAGGGACCAATCTTGGACAACTGCAGCCCTATAGTAGTCTCCTCTTATATTTATATATTATTTTACATTTAAAGGAGTTTTTTAAAATTTTTATTTTGGAGAATTTTGAAAAATACACAAAAGTGAACAGAAGTGTATTAGGAATCCTCAAATGTCTATCAAGCACTGACGACCAGCCAACAACGGGCAAGCTTAAAGGACTTAACGTGCTACTTTACTTTTTTCTGCACCTTCTCCTAGGAGATAGGTACTCTCATAAGTTCCAAAATTCTAATGAAAATTAGGTTTTGTGTTATTACTCTACTAATTTTCAGTTTGCAGTGTTGCTTAACGTACACTGTCTCTGCAACTCGAAGAAAAGGTGGAGACAGTGGTTCAGCAGCTTCCATATTACAGTGCGGGAAATGGAGGCTCAGATGGTTATAAAGTGGCTCACCCAGGAATTGTACTGAAGTCTGCCTCCAGAACTCATCTCGACAGATATTATTATTCAGTGGTTTCAATTAAAGTCAAACATGATTTTAAGGCAAAAAGCACATTACTGGTGGCACTTACTTTCACACGTAGCCAATAATGCCGATCCAACTTTAGCACTTGTAGCCAAGTATTATGTGGTTGGTAGCACAGGAAGATTCAGACCTCCTAGTGGAGTGGAGATGGCTCCATTTTCAGTCAAACTCCCAGTGTAGTTTATTGCTATTAGGATTTAGACACCACCATCCGACTCAATGTTCATGCCAGAATATGGAGTTCTTCCTACATTTAGCACCTGAGCCCCGCTGGGACTCTTGTCTCTTGCTTTCAGAAATGTGCATGGTTTTTGTCATGTATGTGCCTCAGACAACTTGTGAGGCTTAATGAACTATTAAGAGTTTTTTAGACGAAAGTTCATTTATAGTAGCGTGTGTCTGCAAATTGTTTTGTGTATTATACACACATATTCATATGCATACACATTATAAGTAATACATATGCACTTATGATTCATTACTCAGACAATATTATAAAACACCTATGTGTGTCAAATAAAATGCCACTGATCATGTCTTGTGAAATCTTATCCTAAACTTCTAACTTTTGCAATGTTCTAATAGATATCACCTTTGAGACATAACTGATTTAGTCAGTGTTGTCACGTGCCTCTCTGATTATTTGTGATGGACAGTGCGCTCTGGACGTTCCACGATTAGCACAGAACAAAAATAATAGGTCTGAAAAGCTCTGTCTGAGATAAAGCTTGGCAGTTACAGTACTTTCTTACCACTCACCTGTGGCTTTGTTATGTGATTCTGATTCCCTTTCTTCAAGTTTATTAAAGTGGAATAATAATGAATGGTTTTATGGAATTTGTGAAATGACAGCTGTTTTTATCGAAGATCTATGAAGAAAAATGAAAATATCTAGTTTTTGATACATTTTTATTGAGAGATAATTGACATATAACAGTGTGTAAGTTTGAGGTGTACATGTTGGTTTGTACATTTATATATTGCACTATGATTACCACCAGAGCATTAGCTAAACACCTTTATCACGTCACACAGTTATCATTTCTTTTTTGGGGTGAGAACAATTAAGATCTAGTCTCTTGGCAACTCTGAAGTGTATCATACAGTATTGTTGACTATAATCACTATGTTGTGCATTAGATATCCAGAACTCAATCTACAAGTTTGTACCCTTAAACAACATCTCTCCAATTTCTCCATCCCCTAGCCCCTGGTAACCATCATTCTACTCTTGTTTTTACAAGTTCAGTTTTTTTAGATTCCACATATAAGTGATATACAGTACTTGTCTTTTTCTGTCGGACTTGTCTCACTTAGCATAATGCCCTCAAGGGACAACATGGATGGACCTTGAGAGCAGTATGATACTTTTTATATAATTTGCTTCCAATTCAGATTGCTAATTAATATACGAAAAGGTGCTCAACATCATTAATCATGAAAGAATGCAAGTTCAAACCTCAAGGAGGCACCACTAGACCACCACCTGAATAGTAAACACTAAAAAGGCCGGCAATAGCACATGCTGGCAAGGATGTAAGGTAGCTAGAACTCTCGCACATTGTTAGTTGGAGGGTAGAATGGTAAAGCCACATTGGAAAACTCTTTGACAGCAACTAGTAAAGCTACAAAACAAATACCCTAGGAATTGGCAATTCCGCTCTTGGCTATATACATAACGGAAGTGTCTACACATATGCACCAAATAACACGGACAAGAATGTTCTTGGCAGCTTTGTATATAATGACCAAAACCTGGGAATAATGCAAATGTCTATCCACAGGTGAAAGGATCAATATATATGATATATTCATATAATGTGTTATATTCATACAATGAGATATAACTCAGCAATCAACGGGATATAACTCAGCAATAAAAAGAATAAACTACTGATATATGCAAAACATGGATGAAACTCACAGATAAAATATTAAGTGAAAGAAAGACAAACAGAAAAGAAGACAAACTACATGATTCCATTTATATGAAGTTCAAAACACCCACAACTATTCCATAACGACAGCGTTTGAAATTGTAGTAACCTTATAGGGAGTATTAACTAGGAGAGGGCACAATGGAGCTTTCTTTAGAGCTGGATATGTTCTATTTCTCGATCTGGGTACTGGTATCATAGGTATACACATATGTCAAAATTCATTTACCTTCATACTTGAGATTTGTTTACTTGCTAAAATATTTTTAATAGAAATAAGATTATATATCCAGTACTATAGAAAGGCCCTGTTGAAGTGACGCTTCTGGACTGGCTGATTTCCGGGCACCTAGCCTTCGTCCCAGAGTGACCTTATTTCTGGAGCTTCTGCATGGGCAATATAATCTAAATGCTGCGCTTAGGAGCAAGTGATGCTGAAATGTAGATTTGGTATCATCTCTTTTTATTATGAAATGCCACTCAGTCATATAACTCATCATTTTCTATTCTTAAACACAGAAGTTAGCAACTTAAAAACAATTTACAGCCTGCATACACCTATGTAGCCAGCACAACTTACACAGCTCCTTGTAAGCTATTGTTTAAGTAACTACTAGGTGTATCTATTCTTGGAAGACTGTAGCGTAAGTCTAAGAGAAGAGCTTTGCTTAATAAAATCTTTAACCTTTTTTGAGATTTATAAAAATAGATGTCTTATAAATATCTTATTTCATAATTTTTTCATTTATGTGTCTTATTTTCACACATAATATATCATCGTTTCAAAGAATAATAAGTAATATGCAGACGTGGAAGAAAGGTACAGCCCCCATTTCCAAACCACACTCTGAATGGGACTATTTTCTACTTGAGCTGGACTATCCTACAAAGGCACACAAAATAGGCAGGTGCTCTAGACACGGAAGAAATTCAACCACTAAGACATCTGCTGAGGTACTGAGTTTTGCTTTTGCTAGTTTTGCACGGTCCTCTGTGAGTGGTTGTCCCAGATACAAAATCACACAGAGAATTAACTCCCAGGGATGAAGCTGAAGTCACAGGTTTTGTTTATCTTTGGAAATCTCAGAATTCTTTTTCAACACTGCCTTTCTGATCTTTGAAATGGAGCAAACCCTCATACTTCGGAGTTGATTTTTACACCAGAGGACAAGCTTGAATATCACTTTTCTTTTGGAAAGTGTCTGTGTCTTAAATGGTAACCTTGGCATATTATTAACTGTGTCACTTCTCCCAATTAAAATATCCTTTTACAAGCCAGGTGCCACTCTCAGCATTGTAATGGCTGAAACAAAGTAGAATATGAAAGATTTTTCACGTCAGTGGAAGTGGTTGAGCCAGAAAATGAATCGGATTCCTTTCAGATGAATCTTTTATGGATCAGCAGATTTATTCAGAGTTACTTAAAAAGCAGTTAATATTCCATTAGCAACAAACTGTGATCTGTGTCAGCAATAAGACACTCTTTAGTCATTTAGTGCAAGAAGCCACTTCAGAAAAAATGCAATTATTGAATATATAAGAGGCAAATAAATACTGAGGCAAAACTAGGTCATTTTTCTTACAGAATTATGGACATTATGCTTGATTCTTTGCTTCATTTAATCAAAGCATTTAGCTGTTTTATTTTTGTAAGTTTATGATCAGGAAAGATGAAATGATTTTTTTTAAAAGAACAGTAAAGCTAACATATTTTCACAACGTTCATAGCAATGATTTCAATACCAAGTGCTTGGAGTATTGTACAAAGTAGATGGGAGATGCTATTTGGGGTTTCCCAAGCCTATATTGTGGGACAGGGGCACTACCAGACATGAAGAGTGGCCTGGCCTCAAATGCTAGGGAATCTTGGAGAGGCCAGTGTTCATGTGTCACTTAACGATGATGATACGTTCTGAGATATATGCCATTAGGCGATTTTGTTGTTGTGCAAACATCATAGAGTGTACTTACAAACCTAGATGGTATAGCCTACTACACACCTAGGCTATATAGTACTAATCTTATGGGACCACCGTCGTACATGCAATACTCCAAGTCATATATGCCGTCCGTTGTTGACCGAAAGGTCATTATGCAGCATTTACTGTATGACTGTAATAAGAAAGCTATCATAAAAAAGTTATACAAAGAGATACTCTTAAAAACACGTTAGATGAATCAAAATTGGATTAAAATAATGTATAAGTAACCCACAACAAGATAAAATAAACAGAGAAACAAAAAATGGAGTGAACAAAGAAAAATTTAAAAATAAAATGATGAAGAAAAATAAGGAGAAGATTAGCATTTTTCTATTAGGAAAGAAAGAAGTTGTATCATTACAGACCCTGCAGGCATCAGAAGGCTAATAAGGGAATAATACAAAAAAATGTCTACACACATACATTTGCCAACTCAGTTGGCAAGGATGTGCAGAAATTAGAACACTTATGCATTGTTGTTGCTAATGTAAAATGGTGCAGGCATTATGGAAAATAGTATTGTGGGTCTTCAAAAAATTAAAAACAGAGTTACTTTATGACTCAACAATTCCGCTTATGGGTATATACTCAATAACTGAAAGCAAGGACTCAAACAGATATTCATACATCCATATTTATAGCAGCATTATTCACAATAGCCAGAAGGTGGAAGCAACCCAAGTGTCCATTGATGGATGAATGGATAAACAAAATGTGGTATATACATACAATAGGATATCGTTCAGCTTTAAAAAGAAAGAAATTATGCTACAACATAGATGAACCTTGAGGACATTAGGCTAAGTAGAATAAGCCAGTCAGAAAAGGACAAATAGTGTATGGTTATACTTATGAGAGGTATCTAGAGTAGTCAAATTCATAGAGACAGAAAGTAGAATGGTGGTTTCCTGGGTCTAGGGGGAGGGAACAATGGGAATTATTGTTTAATGGGTATGCAATTTCAGTTTGGAAAGATTAAAGTGTTCTGGGATGGATGGTGGTGATGGTTGAACAACGATGTCAATGTACTTAATGCCACTGCGCTGTACACTTAATGGTTGAAATGGTAAATTTTGTCATGTGTATTTTACCATACACACATAAAAAATGTTAAAATGAAAAAAAATACTTGACTCAGATATATAAATAAAGTACTCCATAGTATTTGTTTATATCTGGTTATATACATCATCTCCCTCACCTGGACTTGGTCTGACCCTGGTAAAATGTGGAGGCCATGAACCTCCTATATCCCTTATTCCATACACCAGTATTCTTGTGCTTCCTCTTTAAACAGGTCCCGAAGGAAATCCATCTGCTAAATTCATTCAGGGTAAAGAATTTGTGCCCAAAGTTTAAGTGTAAAGGAGATACCTGTCAGAATGATTCAGGTGTAACTCAAGGATAAATCATACAGACAGACCTCCCCAGTGATATGAACAAGCCACTGGAATGCCATTAGTAAGCAAGACACATCATAGAATCTCCACTTTGTCTCCCTCTGTACATTTACCTTATTTCTCTATCTGAAGTCGGGCCTTATTGACGTTTTGCCTGCTGCATACATTGCCATCCCTCAGCTCCCAAGTTTACCTAACTGAATAATTGAGATCAAAAGAGTTTCTCCAGTTCCAATGCCAAATTCCTAGAGTGATAATCTGATGGCTTTTCCCAGGTCAGTACCATGCTCTTTATCCAATTGAGTGTGGAGTCATGTAGGAGGATGAATATGGATACTGAGGACTCAGATCTAGAGTCCAGTGATACCTGTCTTTTGGAAGAGATGATGTGCAACATGAAACTATTGGTAAGAGAGAATTATAGGCATGAATGAAGCAGATAACTTTGGCTGAACCCTTTCTTGGTGTCTCACAAATACTGCTGTCTGGATAGCCTATGTATGCAGTGGGATGGCCTCATCTATCTGTTATATAGATTTCAAAAGTTCCTATATCAGTATTAGAGGATGGGAGTGATTCATCAGTTCCTGTTAGTACCTCCCCAATATTCTTCCAACACTTACTGTCCAGTGCCTGACAACCCTGTCCCATTGCGAATTTCTACCTAATGGCTTTCTTTCACACATGTGTGAGTTAATGCTCTTAGAAAGTCAATGCTCCCAGGGAGCAGCCCTTGGCAATGACAAATGGGAACTGGAGGATAAATATGAACCCAACTTGGCTCTGAGAAAGAAGGAAGATAACTGAGACACAGTCTGTCCTGCAATCCAGAGATCCTGAGAAGTGAGCACCATTTGCATATAGAACAAACCTAATAACTCATCCTTTTTTTTGGCTTCCACATATCATCTCGCTTTCTCACTCCACTAATGGTGCTTTCTGTGATCAACTCCCAAATAAACTACCTGCCCTCAAACACCTTTCTAAAGGTTTCCCTCTTTGGGATGCAACTTAAGACAGGGGCATAGGGCATAAATTGCCAAATGGCCCCCCTTCAGAGTTGGCATGATGGAGGGGAATAGGAGAGGTCAGTAGTTGACAAAGGTAAGAGAGATAAGCAGGAGCCATAAGAAAGCTTCAGGTCTAATGTGGATCCAGCTGAGTCAGGACACACAGCGTGAATACAGCTTGAACACTGGAGGAAGGTCTGATCTATGCAGCAAAGGAAAAAAGAATCATTGGAGAAGAGGACTCAAAGTCCTCACCCAGATCATGGAACAAGATCGGTAACAGACAAGCTGAGTAGGACTCATCCCCTTGGAATCTCAGCAGATGGGAACATAAAGGGAGCAGGGCCTGCTGACTGCCTGGGGACATGGGATTCCCGGCCTGTGGTCAGTGACCTGAGGTGTATTAGGGAACCTTCTCAGCTGAGATGCAGGGATAGTCCTAGTTCATCTGACTAACTGCTAATCTGTCTAAGCATAAGCATGCAGCCTTATCCACAAATAGATCATTGGCTAATGTTTCACTTTAGATTAACGAAGTGCTTCTTGTAAGAGGAAAGAGTTGTTTCCTTGTAGATATAATTTTAAAAAGATAAGGCCTTGATTTAAAAACTCTATAAAACACAATATTTTAAGGCTTAAAAACAGAGAGTACTTCAGAGTTTTACTCAGGAATATGTTAATTAACAAGCAAAGATACAAAGATCCCAACAATACGATATTCAGTGAGAATATGTGAACTCTGGCAGAAAAGGGCATAAAAATTGCTTAACTAATCCTAAAATGTAGAGACCAAGGCTCCTCTCAATGATAGTTGATGAAGGAGAACCAGTTCTAATATCCTTCACTAGCTGATTGAATTGCAAAGTTTTACATAACTCTTTAAAAGCTAAGCATCTCCTGAAACAGAGGAACAAAAAAACTTTAGTAACTGATTATAATCTATATATTTAAATCTCTAGAAACTCCATGGCTATTTCTACTTGAAAGTAATTAGATTTCCTTTGTTAATTATATTTCCAAAACTCTAATGGAATTTGCAGTTTAAAATTAACTCAGAGACACTAGTAAAAAGGCACCCAATGTTCCTTCTTTGATGTATACCCTTCGGCTCTAAAAATTTAGCAATCAGGGATACAATATAAAAATATACAATCAAAGAGACTTAGAGAAGATAAACATGTCCATAGACAAAACACAATATAGAAAGCCGGAGTGGTTAATGGAGCTGACATCCAAGTTCCAAAGCAGGCAGTGGGAGAGGCAAGTTCACCTCCTTTGGGATAAGAAGGACTAGAGGTCTTTCATGTGAAAAGAGGAAATGGAATCAGCCTTACTGCTTGAATCCACAGCTATGATTCCTAAAAGTAGGGTGAACAAATACTGACAACTGCTGCCTGGGGCTACAGTTCACTATGGAGCTGCCTGAGGCTCACTAACCAGTTCTGCAAATCCTTCACATCCGGACCAGGGAGGAGGCCCAAGCCCTCATTATAAGAGCTGCTCCTCAACCAAGGGCCCCAGGACATTCATGGAAGTAGCACCGTAATTTCTTGTCAGGGAGGAAGGAGCCCACAGAGTGAAAGAAAAACAATGTAAAGCAAAAAGGACGTCTCCCTTAAATAAGCCTATGATCCACCATTCTAAAATGCATGAAGAAATCTAATGCTAAGAATGACAGCCAACAAGATAAACATCAGAACAGGAATTATGTCCTGATGATGTTATTATATGGAACATTTTCACGCATGTTTTATAGTAAGCATGGCTGAGATACTCAAAGAGATAAAAACTTAACATTCAAAAATGAATAAGAAAATATTAAACAAGTAGTTAAATATATTAAAAAGGCGAATATAAAAAACTAGTTGAAATACGAGAAATAAAAAATAGACAATAAAATCGGTAGATAGGATAAACTCTAAGCAGAACATTACCAAAGAAATTATTACTGACTTGGAAGATGGCACTGAACACTTCACCTACCGCACGGCAAAGAGGTAACAGGTCAAATACGTGCATGAGACCTTAAGATTCTCACAAGATCTACTGAAATCCTTTCCACTTCAACTTCAGGCCCTGATCTCTTGAGATCTCTTTCCAGAATATAAAGAATGCAGGCGCTGGCAGAGAAGGAATATTCGATATTAGCTGAGAATTTTCTGACGTTGAAGAGCGATATAAGTGTTCAAATCGATACTGTACTTTGAGTACCCAGCAGAATGATAATGATGATGATGATAATAATAATAATAATATAACAACATAATAAATCTATTGCTGGAAACATAGAGAAAGTTTTAGGAAATCAAGAATGAAAGAAAAGCTGAAAAGCTGAAAAGAAAAGTCAGTTTACTTAGAAGTTAATAACTTGACATATAACAGATTTCTCATTATCAACAAGAAAGGCCATAGAAAATGAGGTAATAGCTTCCAAGTGCTGAGGGGAAAAATAATTATGAACTCAGAATTCTATACCCAGGAAAAGTGTAATTTGAAAGTAAAATGAAGACCTTTTTAGAAATAAAAAGACTAAAAGAAGTTGCCACAAACAAAACCTTACTTACCGATTTTGGTTAGAAGAAAGACCCTAAATGAATGACATTTTTTTTCTTTGGACAAGTATATTTCAACAGTGTGTTTACAGGGAGGTTGGACTCAAAACTTTCCCCAGGCTCCTCACACGCCCCCCTTAACCCTTTCCTTCCCAGTGGTAAATATACCACATTGTCCAGCCTGTTCTCCAGGAACTGTGCCTCGCTATGTGGTTGGCTGGCTCAGTGGGGACAAGACCCCTGACTAGTGTACCCCTATGCTGGGAGCAGGATCTAGACGTTTCTTTTATCAATTTCTTCTCAGTTTATACCACTGCCTCTTCTTCTCTCTGCTTGCTACTCTTTAAAAATGTTTGTTTTTCAGAGTTGTATCAGTGCCCCTCTTCTTTTAATATTTTACCTTAATGTGCGAACATTAGAAACACCTAAACACATGTTAAAATGTAGATTCTTGCATCTAGCCCCAAACATACTGACTGAGAATGAAGGAGAGTGAACCTTATAACTCTTCATTTTTAGCAATCAACTCAGATAATTCTAACACATACTAGAGTTTGAGAACCACTGCTTGTATAAGCTTTCTATGTGTAATATCATGTTTAGCTTTGCTTTTGACTCATAATAAGTCACCGATAAGTCTAAAAATTTCTACTAGAATCAAGCCCATGTTATAAGTTCTATATGAATATATCTACCTGCTAACCGGCCATTTCAATATAGGTGTCCTATATCTATATGTACAAAATAGTACATCCAAATTTGAACCCATCTTCTTATCCCTTTATTCCATGGAGTCCCTGAGCTGAGAAGGTGAATTACCTTAAGCTCCTCTGTTCCCACCTACATTTGTTCCCATGTTTTCTGTCACTCCCCAAACCATTTATCCTGAGCTCCAAGCACTGCTTACTTGTTCCTGGATGTGCTATGTTCTGTCACATTTGTATGCTCTGGCATATGTTCCTCCTCTAGCCTGAGAGGTCATACTCCCTTTCTATACCTGGAAGACTCCAACTCCATTAATATCCTGGTCAAATGTGACGTTTTCCTTGAGGCCTTTTCTCACTCCCCAGACATTTCCTCACCTCTGTTTCTACACCAAGGTCTCAATCACAGCACTTTCCATATTGCCTGGAAACTACCTGCTTACACTTGTCTTTCCAACCCAGGGAGCACTTGCAGGAAAGGTCTGATCAGGGCTCACTTGATTTTATGTCAAGGTTGAGTACAGAACGTAACTTGGAGCAGGACTTAACATCTGTTTATTAGGTAAGGGCATAAACACATGAGTGAATTAATACATATTTGACCAAGGTTTAAAGAATTCACAATAAAATTCTAAATCAGCATATGCAATTTTTAAATGTACAGTGTCAGCTTCATGTGGAACTTTCAGATTCCCAGAAAACTCTTATCTTTCATTCTACAGGAAAGTCACATACTAATGAGCAAATCGTGATCCTCAAATAAGAACCCCCAAGCAAAACCTCTTACTGATTTTTCAGACTCCTTTTCAAATATGAAGCTATAAACATCAACACAATAAAGCATAGTCCTTATTCTCTGAGAGTTAAGGAAGAAGTCTGTAGACATTATTAGACCTTTTTCTGGTTACTCCCCATGTGACTGCTCTGTCTAAATTGATTTGATGCCCTTTGATTTTAAAAGCCATTGACATTCACAAGTGCTAGACTAAGAAATATTCTGAAGTATACAATGCATTAGTTTCCTCCTCCTGCATCCTTTTCTGACAGCTTTGGATTCTTAGAATTTTCTTCACTATTCAGTTTTGTCTACTTGAGTTGCCCCCACCTCATTTTCATTTGGACAAATAATAGCACACTGACATTTCAAATTACAGATGCCTCTTCTGAAGAAGGTAATACCCAGAATAAAATTTGAAACATAACAACCTAGCATCAAAATTTTAAGCATTTTTGAAATATTCATAACATGAAATAGTTACTAGCATGTCTCCCAATATCTCATCCTCACTCCCGTCTCTGACGAAGAAAAGTCAAATCCAAATGCACTCCGTTCTGGGTACCTTAATTTCAGGTATTGGAGCATTCCAGATTGGAGAGCAATTGTGATTCTCAGAAGGCTTAATATAAAAAGGTATAAGATTATTTAAATATTGTGCATTACCGTAAACACCAAAACATCAAAGCAATTAGATCTTTAGAGATATAATGTACTTAGGTACATTATGGCAAATGTGATTTTACTTTCCTAAGGATTTCGAGAGGTCTTCTGAAGGCTTTGAGAGAAATATACTCAGAGACTGACCACCCTGCTGCCCCCTACATACACAGTACAGCAGAGGAAAGGACAGACAAATGCTCTGTCTCTGTACTCAAAGAAACATCTTTAGAGGGCCAGAGAACAAGAAGGGCTTTTAGAGATTCACAGAATTTTAGCTCTTATCCTTTCTAGGGATGGCAAATCTAGGGTACATGGGCCTCCACTCTCCTCTACTTCAATCACTGCAGACAAGAATAATTGATCCCACAGATGTGTCCCCAGAATTCTACTTAACACCATGTGGAGAAATTATGATCAACCCATTCGCAGTGGTTCCTATAGGCCAAGAAAGGTTGCCAAACTTTTTCTATAAAGTACCAGAGGGTAAATATTTTAAGCTTTGCAGCTATATGCTTTCTGTCCACTCAACTTTGCTGTTAGAGCATAAAAGCAGCCACTGACAATACAGAAAGAAATGACTGTGGCTGTGTTCTCATAAAACTTTATTTATAGACAATGAAATTTAAATTTTATGTAATTTTCTTGTGTCACTCAATAGTCTTCCATTGATTTGTTCCACCATTTAAAAATATAAAAATCCTTACTTACCAGTAAGCTGTATAAAAATAGGCGGCAGATTAGGTTTGGCCCACGGGCTATAGTTTGCCAACTCTTGTCCTACTACAGTTCTTTTATTTTGCACACAAGGAAACAGGATACAAAAAAGTTAAGCCACTTGCTTAAAATCATGTGAATGATTCGTGGCAGAGCCAGTCATTTTGTGTCAAATTGTCTTAAAGATGGTCTACATTAGCTGTTTATTATATTTCCGCTCAATGATAAGTACTAAGCAACATATTTTTCTTTACTTTCAGAAAATGAACTTTTCCCTGGATCATTTTGAAATATACCTTTATTATTTAAAGACTCACTATAGGAGCATATGGCCTACGTACACTTCTGTGCATGGATTTTTAAGTTGAAATCATTTTTCAGTTTTACTACAAATGTACTCTTGTACTTTAAAAATAAAACGATCTCAATATTTGCAACCCAGTATTTGCATTTTAAAACATACACATAACTCAGAAATTAGGTATAACATATTCAGAGAATAGATTTAGTCAATGTTTTAAAAAATATAGAAGGCCTATTATAATTGAAACATTATTCCTCAGAAACATTCCAAAAGATGAAATAGCATTCATGAAAATCCGTCCAATTCTACTTAAGACCAAGAAATATTTTGGAAAAAATGATTTTTTATTTATTCTTCAACATCAAAGGAGCACCCTTGATGGTAGAGGACACCCCTGTCCTTATGAGTTTAGCATTTTCACGGATAAAATTGGTCTGCTGAACTGGCTTGCTGTCAAAAATCTTGTTAGTAGTGTCAACTTTGGCTTTTACATTCTTTGGTGGCTCGGTAGCTTGAGGCAACCCATTGACATTGTACAACTGGTACATATTTTCTGTCTGGAAACAAAGAGAGGGAGAGATTTTATATGAAATATCCGGGGACTGAGAAACACGTAGAAAAAAGTTTACGAAATTAACACTTTCTCTCTTCCGCATGTAAGGTACAGGAAAGATACAAAACTGAAACTGCATCGTTCACTAAAAAGTTTCTCACAGTTAGAGGTCTGCCCTGTGGGTGAACTAAGCATCCATCTGATCTAAGAGGAAGCCATCTCTTTGGTTTGTATGAAACTGTTGCCCAGCGTGAACTGTAACTAATGGAAACAATACCTTGCAAGATAAACTTTCCCATGAGAACTCAAGTGTGGCCATAGAACCGACTGATAAAATACATCCATCTTCTGTTTTTTAGATTATGAAAGTACATAATTAATACAACAGCTTGAAATTACTGAGCATGGGGTAAAATCACTAATGAGAATCATAATCTAAATCCAAGTCAGTACAACTTATACAGGGATTTATTTAAAAATCTTTCATTTCTTGTGCATATATGCACAGGGTGGCAATATTGAATTAGGTAGTCTAGCATTTTCTGAATGTTTATGTTCATATTTAAATCCTGTGGCTCTTGCAGAATTTCCTGACGCTCCCTGTGTTTTTCTAGGCCTTCTTTCTCACAGTGAGATTTGTATACCATGTATGTGCAGAAAACTCATTCAGGATAAGTCCAGGCCAAGTGAATATTGCAGTAACATCAGGGTTTATCATGTAGTGTTATCTATCAAAGAATGTTAAGTGTAGGAATTTCTTGCACATCTAGAATGGTCCTATTTTAATCATAACTGGCCCTTCTATCCAGTGTTCATGGTAATTCAGTATTCAGAATCAATGAGTTATAGTGGAACAAACCAAGAACCACACTAGAACTGGGTTAAATAACATTTTACTTCATATAAGAATGTTTAATTTGAAAAACAAAGCTTCATTTTGGTGACTGTGCATATGTCATTGTAAATTTTTACATTACAAGTGACCCATTTCACAAATACAAATGCGAGAGTTACATAAAGGGACTTGCTCTCCTGCCTGACACTTAGTGAGTACACAAGGAGTGAGCTACACGAAGGGATGTACACTCTGATCTGAAACCTAGTGGGTACAAATGGGAACTACATGTAGGGATTTGTACCTGTGCCTGACACATCGCCAAGACTCTTTGAAAATAATTACCTATAAACACACTATTTGTAAAGTCCTAAATGTTACTGTGTGCATTTCAATTAAGATTCAAATAATTTTGCAATAAGTGATGCTGAGTGTGTGTGTATATATATTTGTATATTCTTTTTTTTTTTTTGAGGAAGATTAGCCATGAGCTGACATCTGCTGCCAATCCTCCTCTTTTTTGCTGAGGAAGACTGGCCCTGAGCTAACATCCGTGCCCATCTTCCTCTACTTTATATGCGGGACGCCTGCCACAGCATGGCTTGACAAGCAGCGTGTAGGTCCACACCCAGGATCCGAACCAAAGAACCCTGGGCCCGCCGAAGCAGAATGTGTGAACTTTACCATTGCACCACCTGGCTGGCCCTATATATTCTTAAATATATATAATCCAAATATAAGATATATTTGTAAGAAGTTCTTCGTGTCCTTTCTTCCAACAATCTATATGGTAATAAGAATATGTTTATTTTATAAAGATTAAATATTACAGCTCTTATATCTATAGTTAACTTTCCTCAATCACATTGTGAATGAAAACAATTATTTATGTTCTCAAAAACATTTCAAAGGCCTAGCTCTATGTCTTCTACACTCAATCTCCTTTTGAAAATATAAATAAAAAAGGAGTTAAAATAATACAGGAAGAAGTCAATAACTCCATGTCACTAACGCCTCATAGAATCACTGTGTTGATTTTTACAAAAGAATCCCAAATTGACAATTATACTCCTCAAATATTTATTTAAAGAAATATTAAAAAAGAACTACTTGTTAAACAGATAACATTTCCATATTTAGGTAATGTCCCTCTAGTCTGAAAAAGGATCAGCCAAAGCCAAAGACCCCGGAGAATAAATGCCCAAAGCTTTGTTTTAAAGGGCACATTCTTATGAATGGAAACAACTGATAATCCACTAGCAGATGTGGTCTGTGCCCACCGACATCCCTCAGCTGTTTCCATTTCACTGCTTGCCCCAACTTCCATTTGCCAGTATCTGCACCTCTTTGACTTAGAGTTTTTCAGAAACTCCAGAAAGCTTTTCTGCTTCCAGGGAATTAACAATCCCTGGGAGCATTCCTCAATCAATGATTGAACAGTGGCAGTTGGCATATAAACACCCAAACCCCCGGCCCCCTCGGGTGTGAATATTCTAGGGGTGCATTCCACACTATTTCTCAGAGAACTCCCAAGGGATTGAATTCCAGGTGCCCACTGTGGTAGCTGCCTCGATGAAGCACCCTTTCTGGGTTTCCATTCCCTCTCTGTCTCATATCCTGGCTTCTCTATGTCTGTTTCTTGAGACCACATAGCAAATACGCTACTTGGACTTGAATTCTCATTTCAGCATCTGCTTATGAGGAAATACAAACCAAGATATATTTATATTGATAATGCCATTTCCCACAGTTTCATGACAATGACCAATTCCTTTAAAAGCAATGCATTTACATACATGTTACTCATGTCCGGTTATGTCTCTAGAGATAACAGGTCCGTCTATATATACAGACGGTCCCTTCTTATGATTTCTTTTACTTTTCGGTGGTGTGAAAGCAATACGCATTCAGTAGAAACCATACTTCCGGTTTTGAATTTTGGTCTTTTCCTGGTCTAGTGATATGCTATACGATACTCTCTTGTGATTTGATTCTGGGCAGCAGCAGCGAGAGCAGCTCCCAGGCAGCCCTGCCATCACCAGGGTGAACAACTAATACACTTACAACCATTCTGTACCCATACCACTGTTCTGTTTTTCACTTTCAGTCCAGAATTCCATACATTACAGGAGACATTTAATGTTTTATTATAAAATAAGCTTTGCGTTAGATGATTTTGCCCAACTGTGGGCTAATGTAAGTGTTCTGAGCATGTTTAAGGTAGACAAGGCTAAGCTATGATTTTCAGTAGGTTAGGTGTATTAAATGCATTTTCGACTTAAGATATTTTCAACTTAGGATGGGTTTATTGGGACCTAACCCCATTGCAAGTCAAGGAAGATCTATAAATATTACTTTTGTACAAGCATTATATGTTTTATATTGGATAATTCTGATGGTACTCACATTTTTATATAAACTATTTAAGATTTATCATGTCCACCACGGAAAGTTGAGTGGACTATCTACTCTCTTTGAGTAGCACCGCGTTTTTTAACAGTCTGATCAAGTTAACTTAAGTCTTTCTAAGCCAGTGCCACATACCTTGTTTAATAGTGAGGGAAAGGCAGTTTTAATCACTCTAAACATGGTTTAATTGAAAGGGAAATTACGAAGCTTGCTAATGTGATTGTTGAAGTTCGTGTAGGCTAATATTTAACTAAACTATTCTTAAAAATCCTCATTCTTACTTCCAAGTAAAGCACAATGAAGATCATGTTTCATTTATGTTACAGGTATTAATTGACAATGCATAAAATCAATATTTTTAAAAAGATGATAATATAAACAATAATTTTCATTTAGATAATGAATTACCTTTTAAATTCTTCACTTTTATCATGTGAGACATCACAGTGTTGTCATGAGCAGGGTTTTGAGTAAGACAATGTTTGAACCATGATTTCAAAATCATTGATTTGATATATGCAGTAACTTTTGTGAATCTCAAAAGCATTATACTTAGCATAACAAGCCAGTCTTAAAAGGTGACATAGAGTATGGTTCCATTTATATAATATTCTAGAAATTATAAAATCATGGAGATGGAGAAAAGATTAATGGTTGCCAGGGATAGAGAGGGAGTTACAGTGTTGGACACGACTATAAAAGGTTAGCATGACACAGTTCCTCCGTGGCAATGGAAGAGTTGTGTAGCTCAGTTGTGACTGTAGCCATATACATCTATACATGGGTTCAAATTGCCTAAAACCACACACACGCACACACACACACATGCACACGCACAAATACGTGTGAAAAATGCTAAAAATGGAATAAGGTCTCTAGCCTAGTTACCAGTATTTTATCAATGGCAATTTCCTTGTTTTGATATTTTACTACAGCTATAAAAGATGTCACCATTGGGAGAAGATGGGAGAAGGAGTCACAGAACTCTATGTACTATTTTTGCAATTTCCTTTAAGTCTATACAGATTTTTTTAAGTTAAGAAATATGAGATTTATGAGTCAATTGGAAATTTGAACACTAAACGAATATTTGATAAGTGCTGATATTAAGGAATTATTTTTCGATGTGATAATGGTATCATGGTTATGATTTTTATCTTTTAGAGATTAATAGGAAATATTTGCAGATAATAGGGTGTCTGGGGTTTTCTTCAAAATAATATGGAAAGTGGGGAAGGGGGTGGGAATAGAGCTGAAGAAGGATTGGCCGTGAGTTGCTAAGTGTTCATACCGGATGATGAGTACATGGAGGTAAATTATTCTATTTCTACACATATTTGGAATTTTCTATAATAAAAATAGAATCAACAAAATAGTGACAAACACATTTCAATCTCAATTTTCCCCACATAATCTTTATCAAACTGTACTACTTCAGACTAAATGAAAATGTCATCTTCTCAGTTGATCCCATATACCAACTTATTCGCTCACAGAAACCCCTCAATTCTGCTGTCAGTGATTCAATTGTCAAATCTACATAGGGAAACCAGGCAGATTTTGTTGATAGAGCTTCTTAAGTAGTCAATTTCAGAAATGTCTACTGTATGCTAAATAAAATGAACACCAGTTTAATTTGTAAATCTATTTTTAAAGATGTCGTTTTATCCCCTTAGAGTAAAATATAATTATTTCTTGAGAGGCAGGTTCAACAATATGATCACTTTGAATCGAGTATCAATGCAGCAAAAGGATATGTACAGCAAGGCTCCAGAGGCTCTACATTTTCATTACTTGGGTTATAAGGACTCTCAGAAAGATGAAAAATATAAATAATTTTTGCAAGCAATATTCAACATTATTCCTTTTCTCTATTCATTAAGACAGTAACAACACATTTGTCTGCCCGTGGCACTGCCTAATTAGTGTCTTATTTAGAAGTCTAGTAATCACTTTAGCATCAAGTAGTTGTGTCTTGAAACATGACCACACATCCTTTGTGCCTGTGCTACTGAAAATAGACAGTGGCAATAGATATCTTTTCAGAAATAATTAGAAAGTTGCCTTTAGCTGAAAAGTTCTGAGTAGAATAGATTTGTGAAATTTTATGGAGAAATTTTGCTTACCAGATAAATTTTCAAAATTTTTTTGATCTTATTTATTTAACTTTAAATAAAATGATCACTTTACCATCTTTTATATTAATGGCCCATTTTACATTGTGCTTTTTTCAATTCAAAATAAATTTTATCTTCTATTTAATTTTATTCATTTTAGACTTTAACATTTTGACAATACCTTACGCCTTAAATCATAGGTTCCAAAATCTCTACCTCAAATCACCTAAAGTCTTTGACTAGGTTATTATGGAAAATAAAATGTGAGGGGCCGGCCCGGTGGCGCAGCAGTTAAGTTCGCACGTTCCGCTTCTCGGCGGCCCGGGGTTCGCCGCTTCGGATCCCGGGTGCAGACATGGCACCACTTGGCATGCCATGCTGTGGTAGGCGTCCTACATGGAAAGTAGAGGAAGATGGGTATGATGTTAGCTCAGGGCCAGGCTTCCTCAGCAAAAAGAGGAGGACTGGCAGTAGTTAGCTCAGGGTTAATCTTCCTCAAAAAATAAAAAAAATAAAAATAAAAAATAAATAAAAAAAGAAAATAATATGTGAATATACAAATCACTTTACAGTAATTATTTATCTCTTCCATATTTCCTTAATATGGAAGAGGTAAATAATTTCTTACTTTCCACTGGTGATGACAAATTTTTGTCATATTTCATATTTTGAAAGTTCTTTACTGGACAAAAAGAAATTAAAACAAGACAGAGCAGTTGAAATATGTTGACTTTTCCAAGATAATGTTGATATTCTTTACCTGCGATCATTGGGTGAAACCTTTTCTCCCTAATTCATTTAATGCTTTTAGTAACATCAAACATCCTTAACTATTGCTTTTACAGAACTCACCTGTACTACTAAATTTGCTTTGTATTTCTTACTGTACATTTGCGGTTTAAATCCCACAGTGATGACAGTTCCTCTAGTGTTAAAAGGAAGAAGTTCTCCAACCTGAGGTTTTACAAAAAACTCAGGATCACTGCCAGGTAGGAAGTATGCAGTGAATGACTCAGGATGTCTGGAAAAAAATATAAATATCAACCTTTAAATTTTATTATTACTCCATTCTCTTGGTGACAACTTGATAGAGTTTATATCCGGTTGCATTGGACTACTGTTAAACGTTAATGCTTCTATGCAGCTGTGAGTCTGATATTTGTTACTTTATGGAAGGCCTACAGAATAATAGTGAGGAGGCATTTTTAAAATTACTAAAGAGTGTAATTCTCCCCAGGGTAACAAAATGGAATCTTAAAGATTTTGTCAATCACATCTTATATTTACAGTCTACAAAGAATAAAATGCTGTCTCTATAAAAATTGGAAGAACTCGATGTCCCAAATGAAAATTCAATCATTTATAAATAAATTCATATCTAAAATGCCTGATCACAAAAGCTATCATAAAGCCTTTGTTTTTACTACTATTCCAATGTGATATTTGCTCACTCTCCTTTAGCTTTCCAATTGCTAAGTCAGGTGAAAGAACTTTAGGTTCATTAAAGATTCAAGTAACCATCTTCATGTCAAAGATTATTATATTTGAGGTGAAGACTGTGAAAGCTGAGGAACTTCTTAGTAGAATAGAGCAGGAGAGAGGCACAGTACGTGGGAGGTTGTAGGTGAGGAATTTAAAATCCAACTGACAGGGATTGGATCCAAGATGGCGCCATGAGTAGTCCTCTTTGTTTCTCCCCCTTCGAGTCTACAACTATTTGGACACTTATCGCTTGACAAAGGATATCCAGACAGCATCTCAGGACGTCTGAGATACCCACGCGACTATACATCGGAAGGCGGACAGACTTTCCTCCGGGAGGATGTGGAAATAGGTGAAAACTCTCCGACCCCGACAGCAGCCTAGTACCCGCAAGCGGCTTTCTTCCAACGGACGCCCCCAGAGGATCTACACACATCTAGGGCAGGAGCGAGCACACAACAGAGGAGCGACGGTGGAAACAGGTGACCAGAACCCTACCTAAACCCCCCGCAATTACTCCTAAACGCAGAGGGAAACTTTGGAGTTGCACACCTGAGCCCGCGGGGAGAGTCTCTCCCCGCCATTGGCAGGGAGACCCCGCCTGGTGTTCGCGGCGCCCGGAGGGTCCCAGAGAGAGTCGCTGGGGGTACGGAGGGCTCCCAGCTGCCGTTGCCCGCCCTGAGGGAGTAGGGATTGCCGGAGATCTCGGAGAGGACTGGGGCTGGGGGAAGTTTCAAAGGCCGGCTTTGCGACCCGGAGGGGAAGCGCCGGAGTTCTGCCCGGGCAGCAGACAAAATCTCTCTATCTGCCATTAGCAGAGGGGACACGCACAGCATTCACGGCTCTGGGAGAGGCCCAGAGAGAATCCCAGAGGGTGGGGCGACCCCCAGCTGTTGCCCGCCCCGTGGGACTAGGGATAGCCGGAGATCTCGGAGAGGACTGGGGCTGGGGGGAGTTCCAGAGACCCAGCTTCATAGCCTAGGGGGAAACCCTACAGGCTCACAGCAGCCTTAGGGAAAGCCTCTGCACAGCACCAGTAGAAGGCACCCAGCCACCAGCCATAAGGCTGGAAGACCCCAGGGCAAAAGCAGCATACTTAGGTGAACTAACCACAGACTGTAGAAGATGCCAATAGCTCTCCTGCGACCCATAGAGGACAAGTGAGATTTTGTGGGTGCCGTCAGCAACGGAGAGACAAATATAAGTGATCCCACCCCTGGCCGCTGGAAAAGCCCATAACACCGTTGCAGACCCCAAGGAGAGAGCACATCTAGGTGGGCTGCAACAGTAGGCACCAGCAGCCTGAAGCCCCCCTGTGACGGCCCCCACGGCAGAGGAGGGAATCCAAAGGGCTACTGTGGCTACGAGGAGGGGCCCAGGCCCAGTTAGCAACTGCAGACAGAGTTCCTGGTTGGTGCAGTATAAACAGCTGCTCCCCTACCGCAGCAGCTGAAACAAGTGAAAGGAGCAACTAAACTCTATCTCCATGCGGAGGCACAAATCAACAACATCAAGCAATATGAAAAAATACATTAAATCTCCAGAACAGAAAGAAAGTAACAAATACACAGAAAACAATCCCAAAGAAAATGAGATATATAACCTAAATGATGATGACTTCAAAACAGCCATCATTAAAATTCTCAATGAGTTAAGAGAGAATTCTGACCGACAACTCAACGAGTTCAGAAGCTATGTCACAAAAGAGTTTGATATGATAAAGAAGAACCAAACAGAAATATTGGAAATGAAGAACACAAGAGAGGAGATTAAGAAAAATCTAGATGCTCTGAACAGTAGGGCCGATAATATGGAGGAAAGAATTAGCAATTTGGAAGATGGCAATATAGAATTGCTGCAGGCAGAGGAGGAGAGAGAAGCAAGACTAAAAAGAAATGAAGAAACTCTCTGAGAATTATCAGACACAATTAGGAGATGCAACGTAAGGATTATAGGTATACCAGAGGGAGAAGAGAAGGAGAAAGGGGCAGAAAGCCTATTCAAAGAAATAATGGCTGAGAACTTCCCAAATCTGGTGAGGGAGATGGATCTTCAGGTGACAGAAGCCAATAGATCTCCAAACTTTATCAATGCAAGAAGACCAACTCCACGGCATATAGTAGTGAAGCTAGCAAAAGTCAACGACAAGGAGAAAATACTAAGGACAGCCAGGCAAAAGAAACTAACCTACAAAGGAACCCCCATCAGGCTATCAGCAGATTTCTCAGCAGAAACTTTACAGGCTAGAAGAGAGTGGAATGATATTTCAAAAATCTGAAGGACAAAAATCTACAGCCGAAAATTCTCTACCCAGCGAAAATATCCTTCAAATACGATGGAGAAATAAAAACTTTCCCAGATAAACAAAAATTAAGGGAGTTCATTGCCACAAAACCTCCTCTTCAGGAAATCCTCAGGAAAACCCTCATTCCTGAAAAATCCAAAAAAGGAAAGGGGCTACAAAACCAAGAGCAGAGGAGATAAGTAGAAGGACAACAACAGAGAGTAGCAGCTTTACATCAGAACAGATTAAACCATGGGACGAGAAACAAAGGAAACTGAAGAAAACCGGAAAACAAGACACAAAATGGTGGTGGTAGGCCCCCACATCTCAATAATCACTCTAAATGTAAATGGATTGAACTCCCCAATCAAAAGACACAGAGTGGCAGGATGGATCAAAGAACAAGATCCAACAATATGCTGCCTCCAGGAAACACACCTCAGCCCCAAAGACAAACACAGACTCAGAGTGAAGGGATGGAGAACAATACTCCAAGCTAATAATGAACAAAAGAAAGCAGGTGTCACTATACTAATATCAGACAAGGTAGATTTCAAAGCAAAACAGATAAAGAAAGATAAAGAGGGACAGTATATAATGATAAAAGGGACTCTCCACCAAGAAGACATAACACTTATAAATATATATGCACCCAACACAGGAGCACCAAAATTTGTAAAGCAACTGTTAACAGAACTAAAAGAAGACATCAACAACAATACAATAATAGTAGGGGACCTCAACACACCATTAACACCAATGGACAGAACATCCAGACAGAAAATCAACAAGGAAATAATAGAATTAAATGAAAAATTAGACCAGATGGACTTAATAGATATATATAGAACACTTCATCCAAAAACAGCACGTTACACATTCTTCTCAAGTGCACATGGAACATTCTCAAGGATTGACCATATTTTGGGAACCAAAGCAAACATCAATAAATACAAGAGAGTTGAAATAATATCAAGCATCTTTTCTGATCATAATGCTATTAAACTAGAAATCAACTACAAGAAAAAAGCAGAGAAAGGTGCAAAAATGTGGAGACTAAACAACACGCTTCTCAACAAACAATGGATCATTGAAGAAATCAAATTTTATCTGGAGACTAATGAAAATGAGAACACGACATACCAAATCATTTGGGATGCAGCAAAAGCAGTCCTAAGAGGGAAATTCATCGCAATACAGGCTCACCTCACTAAACAAGAAAAAGCTCACATAAGCAACCTCAAACGACGCCTAACAGAACTAGAAAAAGAAGAACAAACAAAGCCCAGAGTCAGTAGAAGGAGGGAAATAATAAAAATAAGAGCAGAAATAAACGATATTGAAACAAAAAAGACAATAGAAAGGATCAATGAAACAAAGAGTTGGTTCTTCGAAAGAATTAACAAAATCGACAAACCCCTAGCCAGACTCACCAAGAAAAGAAGAGAGAAATCGCAAATTAATAAAATTAGGAATGACAGGGGAGAAATCACAACAGATACCAATGAAATACAAGAGATCATAAGAGAATACTATGAAAAACTATATGCCAACAAATTGAACAACCTGGAAGAAATGGACAAATTCCTAGACTCCTACAATCTCCCCAAACTGAATCAGGAAGAAATGGAGAATCTGAATTGGCCAATCACAAGTAAGGAAATAGAAACGGTAATCAAAAACCTCCCCAAAAATAAGAGTCCAGGACCAGACGGCTTCTCTGGAGAATTCTACCAAACATTCAAAGAAGACTTAATACCTATTCTCCTCAAACTGTTCCAGAAAATTGAGAAAGATGGAGAACTCCCTAACACATTCTATGAAGCCAACATCACTCTGATCCCCAAACCTGACAAGGACAACACAAAGAAGGAGAACTACAGGCCGATATCACTGATGAACATAGATGCAAAAATCCTCAACAAAATTTTGGCAAACCGATTACAGCAATACATCAAAAAGATTATACACCATGATCAAGTGGGATTTATACCAGGGACACAGGGATGGTTCAACATCCGCAAATCAATCAACGTGATACACTACATCAACAAAATGAAAAACAAAAACCACATGATCATCTCAATAGATGCTGAGAAAGCATTCGACAAGATCCAACACCCATTTATGATAAAAACCCTCAGTAAAATGGGTATAGAAGGAAAGTACCTCAACATAATAAAGGCCATATATGATAGACCCACAGCCAACATCATACTCAATGGACAAAAACTGAAAGCCATCCCACTGAGGACAGGAACAAGACAAGGGTGCCCACTTTCACCACTCCTATTCAACATAGTACTGGAGGTGCTGGCCAGAGCAATTCGGCAGGAAAAAGAAATAAAAGGAATTCAAATAGGTAATGAAGAAGTAAAACTCTCGTTGTTTGCAGACGACATGATCTTATATATAGAAAACCCCAAAGAATCCACAGAAAAACTATTAGAAATAATCAACAACTACAGCAAAGTAGCAGGGTATAAAATTAACGTGCATAAATCAGTAGCATTTCTATACATTAACAATGAACTAACAGAAAAAGAACTCAAGAACTCAATCCCATTCACAATCGCAACGAAAAGAATAAAATACCTTGGGATAAACTTAACCAAGGAAGTGAAGGATCTATACAATGAAAACTACAAGACTTTCTTGAAAGAAATTGACGATGACATAAAGAGATGGAAAGACATTCCTTGCACATGGATTGGAAGAATAAACATAGTTAAAATGTCCATACTACCTAAAGCAATATACAGATTCAATGCTATCCCAATCAGAATCCCAAGAACATTCTTCACAGAAATTGAACAAAGAATCCTAAAATTCATATGGGGCAACAAAAGACCGCAAATTGCTAAAGCAATCCTGAGCAAGAAAAACAAAGCCGGCGGAATCATAATCCCCGATTTCAAAACATACTACAAAGCTACAGTGATCAAAACAGCATGGTACTGGTACAAAAACAGGTCCACAGATCAATGGAACAGAATTGAAAGCCCAGAGATAAAACCACACATCTATGGACAGCTAATCTTCGATAAAGGAGCAGAGGGCCTACAATGGAGAAAAGAAAGTCTCTTCAACAAATGGTGCTGGGAAAACTGGACAGCCACATGCAAAAGATTGAAAATTGACCAGTCTTTTTCACCCCACACCTAAATAAACTCAAAATGGATCAAAGACCTAAAGATTAGGCCTGAGACAATAAGTCTTTTGGAAGAAAATATAGGCAGTACACTCTTTGACATCAGTTTCAAAAGAATCTTTTCGGACGCTGTAACTCCTCAGTTGAGGGAAACAATAGAAAGAATAAACAAATGGGACTTCATCAGACTAAAGAGCTTCTTCAAGGCAAGGGAAAACAGGATTGAAACAAAAAAACAGCTCACTAATTGGGAAAAAATATTTACAAGCCACTTATCCGACAAAGGGTTAATCTCCATAATATACAAAGAACTCACACTGCTTAACAACAAAAAAAAACAAACAACCCGATCAAAAAATGGGCAGAGGACATGAACAGACATTTCTCAAAAGAAGATATGAATATGGCCAATAGACACATGAAAAGATGTTCATCATTGCTAATCATCAGGGAAATGCAAATCAAAACTACACTAAGATATCACCTTACACCCGTTAGATTGGCAAAAACATCCAAAACCAAGAGTGACAAATGTTGGAGAGGTTGTGGAGAAAAAGGAACCCTCATACACTGTTGGTGGGAATGCAAACTGGTACAGCCACTATGGAAAACAGTATGGAGACTTCTCAAAAAGTTAAAAATAGAAATACCCTATGACCCAGCCATCCCATTACTGGGTATCTATCCTAAGAACCTGATATCAGAAATCTCAAGAGTCCGTTGCACCCCTATGTTCATCGCAGCATTATTTACAATAGCCAAGACGTGGAACCAGCCTACATGCCCAGAAACTGATGATTGGATAAAGAAGATGTGGTATATATACACAATGGAATACTACTCAGCCATAAGAAAAGACAAAATTGGCCCATTCACAACAACGTGGATGGACCTCGAGGGTATTATGTTAAGCGAAATAAGCCAGTCAGAGAAAGACGAACTCTATATGACTCCACTCATAGGTGGAAATTAGTAGATTGATAAGGAGATCTGATCGGTGGTTACCAGGGAAAAGGGGGGGTGGGGGGAGGGCACAGAGGGGGAAGTGGTGTACCCACAACATGACTAACAAAAATGTACAACTGAAATCTCACAAGGTTGTAATCTATCATAACATTAATAAAAAAAAAAAATCCAACTGACAGGGAAGATGCAGGTAGAAGGTAAAGAACAGTTTCCTAGAACAGATCCAACTGAAATGATACCAAGCATCTTTTCTGACCACAACAGTCTGAAACCAGAAATCAACTACAGGAAGAAAATCAGAAAAGACACAAATATATGAAGATTAAACAAAATGCTACTGGAACAACGATTGGTTCAATGAAGAAATCAAAGGAGAAACCCAAAAATACTTGGAGACAAATGAAAATAAAAATACAACATTCCAAAAATTTATGGGATACAGCAAAAGTGGTTCAAAGAGGGAAGTTTATAGCAATACAAGGTTCCCTCAACAAATAAGAAAAATCTCAAATACACACTCTGACAGTGCACCTAAAGGAACTGGAAAAAGAAGAACAAACAAAGCCGCAAATCAGTAGAAGGAAGGAAATAATAAAAATCAGGGTGGAGATAAATGAAATAGAGACTAAAAAAAAAAAAAAATAGAAAAAATACCAATGAAACAAAGAGCTAGTTCTTTGAAAAGATAAACAAAATTGACAAATCTTTAGCTAGACTCACCAAAAAAAAGAGAGAGAAAGCTCAAATGAAATCAGAAATGAAAGACAAGAAATTACAATGGACACCTCAGAAATACAAAAGATTATAAGAGAATACTACAAAATGCTATACACCAACAAATTGAATAATCTAGAAAAAATGAATAAATTCTTAGATTCATACAACCTTCCAAAACCGAATCAAGAAGAAATAGAGAATTTGAATAGACCAATCCCTGGTAAGGAGATCAAAATAGTAATCAAAAAATTCCCCAAAATAAAAGTCCAGGACCAGACAGCTTCCCTGGTGAATTCTACCAAACATTCAAAGAAAACTTAATACCTATCCTTCTCAAACTCTTCAAAAAACTGAAGAGGAGGGGAAGCTTCCTAACTCATTCTATGAAGCTAACATTACCCTGATACCAAAACCAGAGAAGGACAACACAAAGAAAGAAAATTCCAGGCCAATATTACTGATGAACATCGATGCAAAATCCTCAACAAAATACTAGCAACTCAAATACAACAATACATTAAAAAGATCATACACCATGATCAGATGTGATTTATTCCAGGGATGCAGGGATGGTACAACATCTGCAAAACAATCAATGTGATACACCACATTAACAAAATGAAGAATAAAAATCACATGATCATCTCAATAGATGCAGAGAAAGCATTTGATAAGATATAGCATACATTTATGATAAAAACTCTGAATAATCAGTAGCATTTCTATACTCTAACAACGAACTAACAGAAAAAGAGCTCAAGAACTCAATCCCATTCACAATCGCAACAAAAAGAATAGAATACCTTGGGGTGAATTTAGCCAAGGAAGTGAAAGACCTATACAACGAAAACTACAAGACTTTCCTGAAAGAAATTGATGACGACATAAAGAGATGGAAAGACATTCCATGCACATGGATTGGAAGAATAAACATAGTTAAAATGTCCATACTACCTAAAGCAATCTACAGATTCAATGCTATCCCAATCAGAATCCCAATGATATTCTTTACAGAAATAGAACAAAGAATCCTAAAATTCATATGGGGCAACAAAAGACCCCGAATTGCTAAAGCAATCCGGAGAAAAAAGAACAAAGCTGCAGGCATCACAATCCCTGACTTCAAAGCATACTACAAAGCTACAGTAGTCAAAACAGCATGGTACTGGCACAAAAACAGGTGCACAGATCAATGGAACAGAATTGAAAGCCCAGAGATAAAACCACACATCTATGGACAGCTAATCTTCAACAAAGGAGCTGAGGGCCTGCAATGGAGAAAAGAAAGTCTCTTCAACAAATGGTGCTGGGAAAACTGGATAGCCACATGCAAAAGGATGAAAATTGACCATTCTTTTTCACCATTCACAAAAATAAACTCAAAATGGATCAAAGACCTAAAGATTAGAACTGAAACAATGTCTTCTAGAAGAGAATATAGGCAGTACACTCTTTGACATCAGCATCAAAAGAATCTTTTTGTACACCATAACTCCTCAGACGAGGGAAACAATAGAAAGAATAAACAAAGGGGACTTCATCAGACTAAAGAGCTTCTTCAAGGCAAGGGAAAACAGGATTGAAACAAAAAGAACCCCACTAGTTGGGAAAAAATATTTACAAGTTATATATCAAAGGGTTAATCTCCATAATATATAAAGAACTCACACAGCTCAACAACAAAAAATCAAACAACCCGATCAAAAAATGGCCAGGGGACATGAACAGACATTCCTCCAAAGAAGATATAAGGATGGCAAATAGACACATGAAAAGATGCTCAGCATCACTAATCATCAGGGAAATGCAAATCAAAACTATACCAAGATATCACCTTACACCTGTTAGAATGGCAAAAATAACCAAAACAAAAAGTGACAAATGTTGGAGAGGTTGTGGAGAAAAAGGAACCCTCATACACTGTTGGTGGGAATGCAAACTGGTGCAGCCACTATGGAAAACAGTATGGAGATTTCTCAAAAAATTAAAAATTGAAATACCATATGACCCAGCCATCCCACTACTGGGTATCTCTCCAAAGAACTTGAAATCAGCAATTCCAAAAGTTCCATGCACCCCTATGTTCATCGCAGCATTATTTACAATAGCCAAGACGTGGAAGCAACCTAAGTGCCCATCAACTGATGATTGGATAAAGAAGATATGGTATATATATACACAATGGAATACTACTCAGCCATAAAAAAGGACAAAATCATCCCATTCACAACAACATGGATGGACCTTGAAGGTATTATGTTAAGTGAAATAAGCCAGATAGAGAAAGACGAACTCTGTATGACTCCACTCATAGGTGGAAGTTAACATATAGACAAAGAGAACTGATTGGTGGTTACCAGGGGAAAGCGGGGGTTGGGGGAGGGCACAAAGGTGAAGGGTGCACCTACAAGATGACTAACAATAATGTACAACTGAAATTTCACAAGGTTGTAAACTATCATAATCTTAATAAAAAGTTAAAAAAAAAAACCTCTGAATAAAATGGGTATAGAAGGAAAGTATCTCAACATAATAAAGGTCATATAGAACAAAGCCACAGCTAATATCATACTCAATGGAGAAAAACTGAAAGCTATCCCTCTAAGAACAGGAATGAGACAAGGATGCCCACTTCAGCGCTCTTATTTAACATAGTATTGGAACTCCTAACCAGAGCAATCAGGTAAGAAAAAGAAATAAAAGGGATCCAAAATGGAAAGGAAGAAGTGAAACGGTCACTATTTGCAGATAACTTGATTTAGTATATATAGAAAACCCTAAAGAATCCACCAAAAAGCTGTTAGAAATAATAAATGAATATGGTAAAGTTGCCGGATACAAAATCAACATAGAAAAATCACTTGCATTTCTATACACTAACAACAAAGTAGCAGAAAGAGAAATTAAGAATACAATCCCATTTACATTACAACAAAAAGAATAAAATACCTAGGAATAAATTTAACCAAGGAGGTGAAAGACCTGTACACTGAAAACTATAAACCATTGTTGAAAGAAATAGAAGACACAAAGAAATAGAAAGATATTCCATGCTCTTGGATTGGAAGAATTAACATAGTTAAAATGTCCATACTTCCTAAAGCAATCTTCAGATTCAATGCAATCCCCATCAAAGTTCCAATGACACTTTTCACAGAAATAGAACAAAGAATCCTAAAATTTATATGGAACAAAAGACACTGAATAGCCAAAGGAATCCTGAGAAAAAAGAACAAAGCTGGAGGTATCACACTCCCTGATTTCAAAATATACTACAAAGCCATAGTAATCAAAACAGTATTGTACTGGCACAAAAACAGACAGATAAATCAGTGGAACAGAATTGAGAGCCAAGAAATAAACCCACACATGTATGGACAGCTAATTTTCAACAAGGGAACATACAAGAACATACAATGGAGAAAGGAGGGTTTCTTCAATAAATGGTGTTGGGAAAACTGGACAGCCACATGCAAATGAATGAAAGTAGGCCATTATCTTACACCATACACAGAAATTAACTCAAAGTGGATTAAAGACTTGATTGTAAGACGTGAAACCATGAAACTTATAGAACTTCTAGATGAGACAGTATGCTCATCATCATTGGTCTTAGCAGAATATTTTCAAATACCATGTCTGACCAGGCAAGGGAAACAAAAGAAAAAATAAACAAATGGGACTACATCAAACTAAAAGCCTTCTGCAGAGCAAAGAAGACCATCAACAAAACAAAAAGACAGCCAAACAACTGGGAGAAGATATTTGCAAACCTAATATCTGATAAGACGTTAATATCCAAAATATATAAAGAACTCACACATCTCAACAACAAAAAACCTAACAATCCAACTACAAAATAGGCAAAAGATCTGAGCAGACATTTCTCCAAAGAAGATATACAGATGGCCAACAGGCATATGAAAACATGTTCAGCATCACTAATTATTAGGGAAATGCAAACCAAAACTACAACGAGATATCACCTCACACCCATCAGAATGGCTATAATTAACAAGACAAGAAATAACAAGTGTTGGAGAGGATGTGGAGAGAAGGGAACTCTCATACACTGCTGGTGGGAGTGAAAACTGGTTCAATCTCTATGGAAAACAGTACGGAGCTTCCACAAAAAATTAAGAATAGAACTACCATACGATCCAGCTATTCCACTGCTGCATATTTATCCAAAGAACACAAAAACATGAATGCTTAAAGATATATGCACCCCTATGCTCACTGCAGCATTATTTACAATAGCCAAGACTTGGAAGCAACCTAGGTGCCCATCAAGGGACAAAAGGATAAAGAAGATGTGGTATATATAAACAGTGGAATACTACTCAGCCATAAAAAGGATAAATCTGGCCATTTGTGACAACATGGATGGACCTTGAGAGTATTATGCTGAGCAAAATAAGTCAGAGGGAGAAAGTCAAATACTGTTTGATCTCATTCATAAACAGGAGGTAAAAACAACAACAAATAAACACATAGAGACAGAGATTGGATTGGTTGTTACCAAAGGGGAAAGGGGGAGGGAGGAGGGCGAAAGGGGCAGGTAGGCACTTGTCTATGGTGATGGCTGGTAATTAGTCTTTGGGTGGTGAACATGATGTAATCTACACAGAAATCTAAATAGAATGATACACACTTGAAGTTTATATAATGTTATAACCCAATGTTACTTCAATAAAAAAAATAAAGTTTCATAATCTACCCCCCAAAATAAATAAATAAATAAACTTAGGTAAATTGCACTTAAAAAAAAAAGAGATCCCCAACAATCCCCAACTGCATACTGTGAAGATATAAATCTTTTCCAAAAGATTGTTACTTAGTCTGATAATTTTATAGAAGAATTGCAAAAATATAGTTGCTTTACTCATTTCCTGACCCAAATGAGTTTAGTCCTATGACTACAAAAATAATTTATTAATTGTGTCACTCATATATTAAAACTTCTCTAAATATTAGCTATTACTTCAAAGTACAATCTTGTGGTTTAAGCTGTTTGCCACATATACTATAAACCTACTGGAAGTATTTTTTTAAACCATTAACAAAGCTGCTGCTTTAACATAAAGCAATATTTATATCCTTTCCTTTAATGAAGAAAAACAGTAATATCTTTGGATTGTTATGAAAAAGGTAAAGGATATTTCTGGACTCAAGAGTCGAGAATTTTACATCATGGTTCCTCCCTTTTCTTTTTCTTAACTAAGCCCAATGATTACATCTTACGAGGAAACATTAGGGCTCTGGACACCTATCGAACTCCTATCAGCAAATTACATTTCTGCCAGATAAATCGCTTCCCCCCAAAGCATATGTTTTGAAAGTTGATCATTCATGCATTTTGCCATCAAGAGTTGCAATGTCTAGAGACATCACATTTACTGAGAAAGTGTTTAAATGGCCATTTTAAATTTTCCATTAAGGACAATAAGATATTTTATATATATATCTCAGTAAACACTAGTATAGACAATGAAACTCTATATGGAACAGAAAATTAAAATACACAATAAGTGTTACTGTGTTCATAAATCTAATAATACTAGTATGTGTTAATAAATACTAATATGATCCATATATCTATTTAATATTTAATTTTCTAATGCTTGTGATTTCTGAATAGCTGACTAGGTTGATCCTTGAGATGTTTCTCTCTATTCTAATTTCATGAATTTATTCATTTATTCACTATTTATTGAAGTCCTATAAGGTATAAAACACTTTACCAAATGCTGATGTTGTGCTCTAGAATCTCATGTTCTTGAAGAATGAGAGCTAAAAGAGACATCAAATATTTACTCTAATTCTTGACTACAGAACAGACTTATGAGCACAGAGGAATAGAACAGGTAGGTGTGCAATAACCACTGCATTAATAAATCAGAAATGGTCACCCACCACATTATTCTGCTCTGTCCTTCAGGCATGATAAATGAATAGAATCACAGACAGCAGGAGCCCTATGGTCCTCTAGTTACGTACTTCTGAATAGATGCCAATTCAGCCTTACCTGCTCCCCGTCTCCCCATGGCACTCCAAACTCCAGCAGTTCTAACTACTTGCAGTTCCTTCAGTGGGACTCATTGTCTCGCCCCTCTGGAACTTTGCAACACTATACCCTCCTCCTGGAACTCCTTCACTCCCTTCCTTGCTCTGCCCCGCAAATGATGACTTAACCTTCAAGACTCAGTTTAAAATGTCTGTTGTTTAAAGTAATTCATCAAGCATCTATGTAGTGAGTTTGCAAAGATGAATAAAACATGGTCGCATGTGGAACTCACTTTCTATACAGTAAAATATAATCGAAATAAAACACCACCTTTCCACATGCTTATTCCCTAATGATATATAATAATTATAAAGCTCTATCTTCTTTGTATTTGCCTGCAGCAAACAGCATGCCTCTTAGTTGATTTCACACCTAAATTAATATTTATTGAATACTAACTTTGATTCAATCATTTACAGGAGAAAAACATATTAAAATCTCATAATTCTTCAAAATAAATGACCATATTGTAAGTTTCATTATGGTTTTATATTTTAATATTCAGGTAGAGTGCCATTTTGTTCTCTTCCACACAACAGTAATTTTTCTAAGCGAACACTTGCATCATATTGGCCTAACTGGAATATTTATCTTTAGAAATTCTGTTGAATAAATAAGCAATTCTAAATTATTTTTCTAAGGTTGAGGCATTACTAGATATTTAATAAGAGCTAAGAACTAATTCTGAACAAAGTCCAGCACTGGAAATGTAAAGGACATGGGACAAATTTCAAAAAAATAAATTCTATATATTGCCTAAGGAATAACTAAGGAATTATATATATATAACCTGACTAGGAAAATAAGGAAAATGCACTAAAAACCAACAACAGAAACAATTATTGGTTTACACAGTGCTATAGGAGTTTAAGGTTTGAATGGTCAAGTAAGATTATATCGTGATGAGAAGAACAATGAGTAGAATTTAGAAAGTTGGAGAGGAGTTAAGAAGGGCATTTTAGAAGCAGAAAGAAAATGAACACAGGTGAGAAGTAATGGACAAGACAGGCTCTGAGAACAGTGCCTTTTTTTCCTAAGACTGAAGCATAAGATCTGTTTCAGACAGCAGAGAGAGGAAATCTGGAAGGTCAGAGTGGGCTAGGACCGTGAACAGCCTGCATAATTTGGATGCCACCTTGGGTAAGCAACAGGGAACTGTCAAATGCTCTTGCCAAGGGAAGTCACATGTTAATAACATCATTTTAAGGAGATTGGTTTTACTGCAATGTATAAAATGGCATGGAATGAAAGGGACTACAGGCAGAGAATCTAATGAGGTAATTTCAATAGCTCAAAATGAAGTGAAAACCATCTGAGCTAGGATGATATTACTGAGATAAAATATGTATAATGATTAAGAGTAGCAAATGTAACAACATTGGGTATAAATGAAAAACACAATTTGGGAGGCTTATTTTCAACTTTTTTTTCTTTTTTTTTGCCAATATGGCATTTGAGGAAATTATTGGTTATGTTGCAATCAGTTGAAACTATTTCACTAGCCCGGAAAAACTTTTTGAATGCATTAAATCAACTTACATGTAAACAAAAATATCTAATAACTTGAAATATCTTCGGAAGTTGTTGAATAAGACTATAACAGACTCAAGATGGCTAAGCGAAACCCAGTCCTATCAAATGTGAGAACTCCAAATATTACAGGGGATTATACATTTAACTGTCTATCATTCATTTTGAACTAAGTCCATAGAATATATTCATGCATGCCCAGTACCTTTGTAAAGTTAGTTTCTATGGTGAATACACAGGCTAGCATGAGCCATCATGAAACATAGGCAGGCGACTCATTAGTTTTAGAAATGAAGGAAACCAATAAATTAAGTGCTGCCTTCTCATATTCCACTTCTGAGGTCTTGTGCAGCATAAGTGGGGAATGTGCTTACTATGACCCAGTAACAGGAAACCCTTCTTTCTCCACTCATCAAAGCTTAGCTTTCTGTGTTCAGTAGATAACCTCACTTTCATTAAGAAGGGATCTGACCTACACAGACCCTGTAGTGAAGAAAGTTAGAGTAATTACCATTAGACCCTAGTCCGCACTTTACATATAGAATTTCAGGGAACATTTATATGCAACTATAGTGTATTTAAAATATATTGTACAGGATTCACTTCCAGTTGACTGGGTGAGGTTAACAAATCTTCTCCCCCAAAAGCAACTATAAAGCTGGACAATGACCAGGTTAAAAATGACCATTTCAGCATTCTAGAAATTGAGCAAATGTATACAACAGATGGAGAGGTGCTTATTCATGAAAACTACAGAACTTCAAATATGAATAGTGTAAGAAGTCACAGGCAAAAGACTACATATTGGAATTCCAGTTTCCAGATCCACATGGAAGGAGCTTGGAAGTCACCACTCCATTCTAACAAGTGAAAAGCTGAACAGACTGAAAAATCAACAAATCCTCTTGGATCCAAAAGAGAGGGGAAGAAGCAGGGTAAACTGCTGATCTCAAGATTAGACAGAAAGGCAAATACAGGGAGGCACGGCTTACTGGAGTAGAGTCATGAGTGGAAACTGCCACAGGAACCAATATCAAGGTAGGAAAACCTGAACCGTTACTGACGAATTGCTGGAGGCTCAGTGTTGACAAGTCTGGGAGTTAAAAATTCCATAGGACCCAGTCACAGGGAGGCCCCCAAAATATTCTGAAGTTTATCTCCAGTACCTTGAGCATATTCCCACAGTAAATATCAGAGAAAAATTCCTTTGGGCTTCTTGCAGTGAGGGGGGAAGGGAACCATTTTAAAATACCCCAGAGCACTCTGTTCTTCCTAACAAGGTCTACCCTCAGGGGAAACTAATTAACCAGAGCCTAACCTGCTGAGGTACTATCAGAGCCTAACTGACCTGAGGAAGGGAAATACCCAACTTCAGCCCAATCTAGTCATTCTGTCCCACCTAAGAGGGGAGAAAAAATGAGAAACACTCATGGAGTTCAGTCCAGAGGCAGAGGCTCACTAAAAGAGTAAAAACTAATCATAGGACTATAGAACTCTTCGTCTCTCCACACACCACAACACCATGTTACTAAAAACCTATTTACACCAGTTTTCTTTTACCCAGTATATCAAGTCTGGTGATCAAGAAAAAAATTGCAAGACATACCAAGAGGCAAAAAACACAATTTGAAGAGACAGAGCAAACATCAGAAACAAACATGGCAGGGATGCTGGAATTATTAGAAGGGAAATTTAAAACAATTGAGATTAATATGCTAAAGGACAATGGATAAAGTAGACAGCATGCAAGAACAGATGAGCAATGTAAGCAGAGGGATGCAAATCTTAAGAAAGAGCCAAAAAGACATGCTTGAGATAAAAAACACTAACATAAATGAAGACTGCCTTTGATGGGCTTATTAGTAGACTGGACACAGCTGAGGAAAGAATCTCTGAGCTAGAGGATATCGCAATAGAATCCTTGAAAAGTGAAAAGCAAAGAGAACAAAGACTGAAAAAAACAGAACAGAATATCCAAGGACTGTAGGACAACTACAAAAGGTGTAACACAGATGTAATGGGAATACCAGAAAGCAAAGGAAGAGAGGAAAGAACAGAAGAAATATTTGAAACAATAATGACTGAGAATTTCCTCAACTTAATGACAGACATCAAATCACAGATGCAGAAAGCTAAGAGAACACAAAGCAAGATAAATGCCAAAAAACCCACTACATCTAGGCATATCATTTTCAAATCACAGAAAATCAAAGATAAAGAAAAAATGTTGAAAGAAGCCAGAGGAAAAAAGAATCTTACATATAGAGGGACAAAGATAAAAACTGCATCTGACTTCTCAGAAACCATGCAAGCAAGAGAATACAGGCATACCTAGGAAATGTTGCAGGTTTAGTTCCATGCCACTGCCATTAAGTGAATATCACAATAAAGCGAGTCATATAAATTTTTTGATTTCCCAGTGCATATAAGTTGTGTTTACACTATACTGTAGTCTACTGAGTGTGCAATAGCATTATGTCTAAAAAAATGATGTACATGCCCTAATTAAAAAAACTTTATTGCTTAAAAGTCACATTATGGGAAAAGTAGTGCCAATAGACTTGTTCAATGCAGAGTTGCCACAAACTTTCAATTTATAAAAAACACAATATCTGTGAAGCACAGTAAAACAAAGTATACCTGTAAAGTACTTAAAGTTTAGAGAATAAACAAAAAAACCCCCATCAACCTAGAATTCTAAACCCTTTAGAAATGTCCTTCAGAAGTGAAGGAGATATGAAAACTTTTTCAGACAAACAAAAATGGAGAGAATCTGTAACAAGGAGACCTGCCTTGCACGAAATGTTGAGTTCTATGGAGAGAAGGAAAATAATATAGGTCAGAAACTTGGATCTACATCAAGAAAGGAAAAGCATGCAAGAAGGAATAAGTGAAGGCAAAATAAAAACTTTATTTTTCTTATTCTTAATTGATCTAACAGATAACAGCTTGTTCAAATAATAACAGCAGTGATATATTCAAGTATTTATGCTTATGTACATATATTGTGTGTGTGTGTATATATATCTTATGTATACTTATAAATAAGTGAAATAAATTATAGCAGTGAAACAAGGGATGGGAGGAAAGAATTAGGATTGTTTTGTTATTATAAAGTACTCACATTACCTGTGAAGTGTATAGTGTTATTTGAAAGTGGACTTGCACTACTTGTAAACGTATATTGTAAACTCTAGGGCAATCACTAGAAAAAGTAAAAAAGAAATATATGTAAAAAAGGAGAAAAAATGAGTCATATAAAATGTTCAATTAAAACCACATAAGGCAGATACAGAATGGAAGACAAAAATAGGTACAAAGAACAAGGGCAAAAAATAGAAAATAGGAATGAATATGGAAGATATTAATCCAGCTGTATCAATAATCACTTTGAATGTCAATGGTCTAAAAACACCAATTAAAAGACAGAAATTGTCAGGGTGGATCAAAAAACGTGAACTAACTATATGTTATCTACAAGAAACCCACTTTAAATATAAAGACACATATAGATTAAAAGTAAAGGAATGGAGAAAAATATACCATGCTAACACAATCAAAACAAAGCAGGAGTAACTATATGAATTTCAGACAGAGTAGACTTCAGAGCAAGGAAAGTTATCAGCGATAAAGAAGGGCATCACATAATAATGAAGAGGTCAGTTCTCTAAGAAGGCATAACAATTCTTAACATGTATGCCCCTAACAACAGAGCATCATTACACGAGGCAAAAACTGATAGAACTGCAAGGAGAAATAGAAAAATCCACTATCATAGTTGGAGACTTCAGCACTTGTCTCTCAGTAATACATAGATCCAGCGGGCAGAAAATCAGTAAAGACATAGTTGAACTCAGCAATACCATCAATCAACTGGATATAATTAACATATAGACCACTTCATCCAACAACAGCAGAATTCACACTTTTCTCAAGCTCACATGGAACATTCATCAAGACAGACCACATTCTGGGCCATAAAACACACCTTAACAAATTTAAAGGAATAGAAATCATACAATGTCTGCTCTCAGACCACAATGGAATCTAACTAGAAATCAATAACAGAAAGATAACTTGAAAAACTAAAAATATGTGGAAATTAAACAACACACTTCTAAATAACACATGGGTCAGAGAATAAATCTCAAGAGAAATTAAAAAATATTTTGCTCAAAATGAAAAGGAAAACACAACTTACCAAAATTTGTGGAATGCAGTGAAAACAATGCTAGAGGGAAATTTCTAGCACTGAGAGCATATATTAGAAAAGAAGAAAAATTTAAAATCAATAATCTAACTTTCCACCTGAGGAAACTAGAAAAAGAAGAGCAAATTAAACCTGAATTAAACAGAAGAAAATAAATAACAAGAATTAGAGCAGAAATCAATGAAATTGAAAACAGAAAATCAACAGAGAAAATCAATGAAACCATACATATGCTGGTTCTTTGAAAACATCAATAAAACTGGTAAGCCTCTAGCCGGGCAAACTAAGAAAAAAGAGACAGAACACTAATTACTGATATCAGAAACGAAAGAGGGGACATCACTACAGATCCCATGGAAATTAAAAGGATAACAACAGAATACTATGAACAATTCTAGGCCAACAAATTTGATTTCCTGGATGAAATGGACCAATTCATTGAAAGACACAATCTGCCAAAACTCACACAAGAAGAAATAGATGATCTGACTAGGCCTATATCTATAAAAGAAATTGAATCAACAATTAATAACCCTCCCCAAAAGAAAGCAGCAGGTCCAGATGGGTTTACTAGTAAATTCTACCAAAGATTTAAGGAAGAAATTATACCAATTCTCTATAATCTCTTTCAGAGGATATAAGCAGAGGAAATACTTCCTAACTCATTCTGAGTCTAGCATTACTCTAATAGCAAAACCAGGCAAAGATACTACAAGAAAAGAAAACTAAATACCTATATCTCTCATGAACATAGATGCAAATATCCTTAACAAAGTATTAGCAAACTGAATCCAAAAATATATAAAAAGAATTAATACACCATGCCCAAATGGGATTTACCCCAGGTATGCAAGACTGATTCAACATTTGAAAATCAATTAATGTAATCCAGCACATCAACAGACTAAAAAAGAAAAATTACACAATCATATAAATAAAGGCAGAAAAAGCATTTGACAAAATCCAACACTCATTAATGATAAAACTTCTTAATAAACTAGGACTAGAGGGGAACTTCCTCAACCTAATAAAGACAATCTACAAAAATCCTACAGCTAACATCGTACTTAATGGGGAGAAACTCACAACTTTCCCTAAGATCAGGAAGAAGACAAGGGTGTCCCCTCTCACCATTCATTTTCAACATTGTACTGGATAACCTTGGTAATGCAATAAGGCAAGAAAAGAAAATAAAGGTATACAGATTGAGAAGGAAGACATAAATCTGTCTTTATTTCCAGATTACATGATCATCTATGTAGATAATCTCAGAGTCAACAGTAAAACTGGAACTAATAAGTGATCATAGCAAGGTTTTAGGATACAAGATTAATATACAAAAGTCACTTGCTTTCCTATATACCATCAATGAACAAATGGAATTTGGAATTAAAAGGGTAAGACCATTTACATTAGCAACCCCCAAAATGAAATACTCAGGTATAAATCTAACAATATGTACAAGATCTATATGAGGGAAACTACAAAACTCTGATGAACAAAATCAAATAAAAAATAAATAAATGAAGAGATATTTCATGTTCACAGATAGGAAGACTCAATATTGTCAAGATATCAGTCTTCCCAATTTGATCTATAGATTTATGCAATCCCAATCAAAATCTCAGGTAGTTATTTTATGGATATTCAACAAATGGATTCTAAAGTTTATAAGGAGAGGCAAAAGACTCAGAATAGCCAGATCAATACTGAAGGAGAACAACAAAGTTGGAAGACTGACACTCCCTGACTTTAAGACTTACTCTAAAGCTACAGCAATTAAGACAGTGTGGTATTGGTGAAAGAATAGACAAATAAATCAATGGAACATAAAAGAGCCCAGAAATAGACCCATGTAAATATAATCAACTAATCTTTGTCAACGGAGCAAAGGCAATACAATGGAACAACAAATGGTGCTAGAACAACTGGACATCCACATGCAAAAAAAATGAATCTAGATACAGACCTTACACTTTTCACAAAAATTAACTCAAAATGGATCCTAAATCTAAATGTAAAGCAGAAAACTTTAAAACCTCTAGAAGATAATATAAGAGAAAACCTAGAAGACCTTGGGTATGGTGATGCTTTATTAGATACAACAGGAAAGACATAATTCGTGAAAGAAATAAGTGATTAGCTGGACTTCATTAAAATTAAAAACTTCTCCTCTGTGAAGGACAATATCAAGGGAATTAGAAGAGAAGCTAGAGACTGGGAGAATACATTTGCAAAATACACATCTGATAAAGGACTGTTATCAAATATATACAAAGAACTCTTAAAACTCAATAGTAAGAAAACAAACAACCCCATTGAAAAATGGGCCAAAGATCTTATCAGATACCTCACCAAAGAAAATATACAGATGGCAAGTAAGCATTTGAAAAGACACATGACATCACATGTCATAGAGAAATGCAAACTAAAACTATAATGAGATACCACTACACTTCTATTAGAATGGCCAAAATCCAGAACACTGGCACCATCAAATGCTGGCAAGGAGGTAGGGCAACAGGAACTCTCATCCATTGTTGGTGGGAGTGCAAAATGGTACAGCCACTTTGGAAGACCGTTTTGCAAATTCTTACAAAACTAAATATATTCTTACCACAGGATCGAGCAATCACGCTGCTTTGTATTTACCCAAAAGAGTTGAAAACATATCCACACTAACACCTGCACCCAGTCGTTTATACCAGCTCTATTCATAATTGCCAAAACTTGGAAGCAACCAAAATTTTCTTCAGTAGGTGAACGGATAAACAAACTGTGGTATATACAGACAGTGGAATATTATTCAATGCTAAAAAGAAATGCACTATAAAGCCATGAAAAGACATGGATAAACCTCAAATGTAAATTACTAAGCAAAAGAAACCAATCTGGAAAGGCTACATACTATATGATTCCAATTATATGACATTCTGGAAAAGGCAAAACTATGGAGACAATAGAAAGATCAGCGGTTGCCAGGGGTGGGGAGAGAGATGAATAGGGAGAGAGCATGGAGGATTTTTAGGGCAGTGAGAACACTTTGTATGATATTATAATGATGGATATATGTCATTATACTTTTGTCCAAACACGTAGAAGGTACAACACTAAGAGTGAACCCTAAGGTAAACTGAGGACTTTGGGTGATTATGATGCATCAATGTAGATCCATCCTTGTTAAAAAATGTATCATTCTGGTGAATGACGTTGATATTGGGAGAGGCTATGTATGTGTGGGGACAGGAAGTGTATGAAAAATCTCTGTACCTTCTTCTCAATTTTGTTGTAAACCTAAAATTGCTAAAAAAAAAAAAAAAGTTAAAAAAAGACTATATATTGAGTGATTTTATTTATATGCAATATCCAGAAAGGCAAGGTTATAGAGACAGAAAGCAAATCACTGGTTGTCTGAGACTGGGAGAGAGTGCAGGGGATGACTGCAAAGGGGCTTGAGGGAAATTTGGGGGGAGATGGGAAAGTTCTAAACCTGGAATGTGGCTATGATTACAAATTCTATAGATTCTCAAAAAATTAAAGCAATACACACTTACAATGGGTGACTTTTATGGTATGTATGTTATACCTCAAAAAAGCTGTAAAAATATAGTTTATGTGTGAGATAGGCAAAAGTATCGTTTTTCAAAAATTTATCTTATTGAGGTCACATTGATTCACAACATTATATAAATTTCAGGTGTACATCATTATATTTCGACTTATGTGTAAACTAAATTGTGTTCACCACCAAAAGTCTAGCTTCCATCCATCACTACATGGATGGACCTTGAGTGTATTATGTTAAGCGAAAAAAGTATTGTTATCATGTTATCTATGTTATTACAAGTATCACAAAGATATCTATGGTTGAGCAGAATAATAATATAGAAAATGGAGTCAACATAGATTACTCAATCATCTTTGCTTAGTCAAACCACTTGATAATCCAACACCATTAAATTTACTGAAAGACATTCCATCTATCTTTGAAAAAATACAGTAAAATATCCTTTGAAAAGTAAATAGAAATATTATCCTAAATTTTAAGAAATAACTATTTACTTTTGCTTCTCATTTTTTGGTCTTCATGTTGTAGAACCTATTTTCCTATTTTTAAATAAAAAACTATGAAATATATAAAGCTTTGATTCATAGAAGCAATACTGCTCTGACTTAACCAGCAAAAGATGACATAATAGAATTTTCTGTCTTAAATTTTCTCAGTTCAGCATAAATTACATTCACAAAACCAGTTACATAATTTTGCTTGATATATTACCTTGTCTGACTTGTCAGCCTGAAGTCAATAGTAGATTCCTTAAATAAACCAACTCCTTCAATATCAATGACATCGTCCACATCAGGCTGAGAAGCAACTAACGTTATGGGAAACTTCCAGATCCCATCTGTTATGCACTCTATTTTCAGTGAAATATGAGACCTTGAATAGAAAAAGAGATTATAAAGGATACCACAGGAAAATTAGCAAAGAGAATATAAGATAGTAGATCGATATCTGAGATGAAAATGTAAGCAATCCCTGTGGTTTCAGTAAAAACACTGGGATTTTTCATTCTTAAAAAAAAAAAGTAGATGACTGTTAACTACATTCAGGAATAATTTTTAGGTCACAGGTTATATTATTCTCCTCATAAGGTAATTATTTTGTAGTACATCTTATCTACTCTCTAGTTATTTACTAAGAACCAGTAGCATATGCAAAATTGACTCCATGAATTTTCTGTACCCAGCATAGAATATCAGAATATTTAAGAATCTAAGGGGAGTTCAGCAAATGGATTCAAGTGTTACACCAATAGGTATTCCATATGGGAATTTTCTGTCCAAAATGAGACACTGTGAGAAAGTTTTTTCAACTCTTTCTTCACACAGAAAAATTATATTTTCTGTGAACACTTGCAAAGCCCCATAAAACTGACAAACTGAAGCTTTTAAGAAATTCAATTGCATTTGACAAAGACCACAAACACCTCACGCGGTAACATATAACTGAGTGGCAGTTGAATTAAAGAGAGTAGAGACGGCTTGCCTGAGCATTTGGCTATGAAGAGTGGAGCCACAGGGAAGTTGCCGGAGTTGAGGACTGGTTACCTGTTTGTTTGCTTGCTTAGCGGGGAAATGACTCAAACATGTGATGGTGTGGTTGTAATATCACATGTCAGGATTGGACAAAGAAATTAAAATCCTCTTATCTAAAACTGTCAGAAAGAACAGTTCTGGAACTCCTATCCTTGTTAGATATGACTATAAAGTTATTCTACCATTTGGGGAACAATTGGAGAATATCTTACCAAATTTGAAAGTTGCACACACTAAATCAGCAATTTCACTATTAGTAATTTCCCCCAGAGATATGCCTCAAAGATTTCAAGAAGTGATGTGTATGAGGATGTTCATTGCTTCATTATTTATGCTATCAAAAAACCGGTACTAAAATTTTAAAAATATTCCTTCAATAGAGTGCCGCTAACAATAAAGTATGTTGCATTAAAACAGTGGGATACTAAGCAGGATAATTAGCCCATGGTGACTGATATATCATCTTAAACTTATACCCAAAATGTAAACCCTAAACCTATACCTCTCTCACACTCTCCTGTCTTAGTAAATGAAACTGTATTCCTCTCAGCGCTGTTTCAAGAGCGCTAATTCAGTAACTGGTCTTCCCACTTCTACTCTTGCCATCCTACAAAGAGGAGAGGACTTCCACAAGTTTGAGCTATTGTTTTATTTTGGTTTTTCTTATCTAATTCTGTATCTACCTTTCAACCATCTCAAATTCATTTGGAGCAAGAAACAGCAGAAGTAATGAATATGTACCTGTATGCACAAAATAGAATCGTTACACTACATCAGACCATCATAGAGCACTTACAGAATTTTATGAATCCTGTACACAAATTGTCCTAAATCAGCCCCCCCCCCCCAATTTATCCTTCAGTCATTTCCAATCATTTCTGGCATAAAAGACAAATTTATACGCTCAAGACCCCGTGTGATGGGATCCTGGCCAAACTCTCCAACCTTACTTTCTCCTTTGCTCACTGTGTTAGAGAAACATTGGCCTCCTTACTATTCATTGTTCATACCAAACATTTCCCGGTCCCACAGCCTCTGTTTCAAATACCCTTCCAAGCTCTTCTCATCTATAAGGTATTCGTTCAGAAATCTCCTGTCCACAGAAGCCTAAGCTGTCCACCTTGTGTGATGTACATCCTTCATAGCTCTCTATTTCTCCTTATTTATTTCCTTCTCGGAACAATCTAAAATGTTGTCGTTTACTTATACATTTCTCTCTTATCTATTACTCTCACTAGACTATATACTCCAATAGTGCAGGGATTTTGTTTCTTTTGTAGATGCTAAATGATTTTTAATAAATGGACGGACATGTTCAAATGAACAATGTTGAATAGTTCCATTCAGCAGACCAATTCTCTGAGTTAGTGGGAAGCCACTGAGTCAACCTGTTTGTCCCAAAGCCGAGGAAGACTACCCAGTTTCAGCGATAACTCAGCGAACCATTTTATGGTCAATACTGTGGATGCCTAACAGTGTTCATATATGATATTTCCTATGCCAAGTTGTCTCTCCCAAACTCTGTGAAATAGAACTTTAGGTTCTCATTCTGTTCATCTCTTGAGCAGGTGAAAAGTTCCAGGAAAAAGTCAAACTAGGATAATCATTATTTCTAAAGACACCCTAAGACAAATTATATCTATCATTTCTCTATTTTAAAAAAAAATGTTTAGACCTGTATTAAGTTAGAATCATCAGACTCATTTATGACAATATTAACTATTGATCTCTTAAGTTTTTGTATTGGACTCGATTTTTATTGAAAGAAAAGGTCAAGACCTTTAGGAATAATATCCACACCCTTTCTTTTGGTAAATTCACCATTTAGGGCTCTGACCATTATTTTTATTATATACAATACTATTCTGTGAAAAGATAGATGTGAAAAATTACCTGTATTTATCATTGTGAAACAATGTTATATTTTCTTTTTAGCAAAACGTGAAAATTTTGTCTTTTTGCCTTGCCAACCAAGAAGAGAAGAGTTGAATTCGATGCTTATTTTAATTATCAAGGTAAAGCATGGTTTGGGTATAATTATTTTCTTATTATTCTTTTTCATGTTTAGAGCTATTGGTTTTATTTTGTTTTTTCTTACTTAACTGTGTGTCTTGCAGTAAACCACTTCAAATACACATAAATGACAAAAGTAAATAAACATATACATATATGCACAAAACAGAGTTATTAAACTCCATCATAACATCACAGAACACTCACAAAAATTTATGAATCATGCATACAAGTTGTCCTAAATCAGTTTCTCATGTTTTTACCAAGAAGCCCTAAATCACAAAATTTCGAATGAGTATAAATTCACACTGCTTCTGTTCATATTCACCAATGTTAACATTTTCCCCTTCTGGTTGTTGCTAGTACTTCCATATCATTAAAACAATACAATACAAAGCTAAGTGTGAAAAAATGCTAATAAACATAGAAAACTATGAAAATGAAAGAAAAGATAAAAGAGGGTATTGTCAACATTTATAGTGTACTTTCTTCCTGCAGCCTGACTTTATTATTGCTCCCTGAAGATGACTATTGTATCTTTTAGTTATTGGACTACATATTCAAAGCCACTTTAATTACATGCCTGGCTACATCAAATACATAGTTAAACTATAGAAATGATGAAAAGCATAAGTGTTTTTTCATTGCCACGCTGTATTTTGTACTTTGTGTATACTGTGGTTCTGATTGGTATCTTTGCATAAAGACATAAATAAAGGCATGTTTCAGATGTGACATATCACAGTATTTTCAGGTGCTAAATATCAGTTGCCCCAAAAATAAATATAAAGGTACTGGATGAGGTTTCCCAGAGGACAGACATTCAAAGCTCACTATTCTCACAGATTCCAATATGTTCCTCTTAAACCTTACTCGAGGATGTGCAATGTTATGGTCTTGGGTGGTAAAAGGGTAATGATGTAATTGCAAAGCAGAACATAGCTTACACATTTTCATCATTTGAACTGGTTCTGAGAAGTAGTATCAAGAAATATCATGTTGCCAACATATGGCATCAAGTCAGTAATTTTTTTTTAAATTTTACAAAGTAGACTGCTTTCTTTTGTTAGTATTATACCCTAATGACCTTAGGGAGGTCACAATTCATGAGGGATATCTTAGATTTCTACCCATTTAGGTTATTTTTTCTCATCAGAATACTTTTCATAGCTTGATAGCTAGAAATAACCTAGCCCAAAATATTTACCTCAACAGCATCGAAGAGGTAATACAATCCAAATAAAGAAAGATGGAAAGAAAACTCAACGTTATTTAGTTTAAAAGAGTAATAATATTTGGTTTAAAAGAGTAGTAACATTGTTTAAAGAAAAAAGGGGTAAAAGCAGGTTTACCTCAATGGTTTCTTTGGTGCAAATATCACAATGAAGACCAATGTTATCTTTTCAGCACTGATACTATAAGATTTTTTGATCAAATATAAAGCCAAGCAAGATTCCAAGTTAGACTTATCAACTTCAGATTCAAATTGAATTTCATATTCAAATTCACGTCTTCCAGACAATTCTAGGAAAATCAAGATTAAAATATACTTCAATTTAGTTAAATATGTACAGATTGAACATCAGCTATATGCCAACAATAATCATGCACAGGTATTTACAGGGAGTGAGAGGGCATATGTTACTTAGCTTTGTGTTCATAATACCTAGTGCATTACCAGGTATATAATAGCACTCAGTATGTTTTTGTTAAAAGGTAAATAAATAAATGGATGAATATAAAAAAATAAATGCAGAAGACAATTCCTCCCATCCTTAAATCTTTAAAATTCAGATTTATGAAACAAGAATTAGCCAAATGGAAATTAATATTTACTAAAAAATACAAATAATATGACATACTCTAAATAATTAATATATTAAATGCCTATAGACTTGTAATTTATAAAGAAAGATTCGAATTAAGTTTAAATAATGTTAAAACAGCATCCCAATATATTAGGGTAGAATTTTCAAGTTCTGGTATATTTTTATAAAATAAAGAGTTCTTCATATTTTAGTCGGGGTATTATAGACAATACGTTTAACCATATTTTCTTAACCAGTAGGCTACCAGAGGAAAGTTATATCAGGGTTTTGTTAGGTATATGTGAAATATCTTAAAACCAGGACTGGCATGTAGAAGAGAAACACAAACATCTATTATATTTACTCTTCATGTACATGTAAGGAGCCCAAATCCCAAATCAAGAAGTTTGTTGCACGAAGATCATGGAAGAGAGGTCAGAGAACCATGGCTCGACCTGGTCCTCAGCTGAGCTAATTTCTAAAGTCTGTCTCTAGTGTATAAAGGTAAAAGTGATCCTTGGATTCACAGAACTGATGGCCATCTTTCCCTAAGCAATCCTAACAGAAACCAGACCACCTTTCAGAAGTCACTGATTATAATTTCTGCTATAGAACTCTGAAAAATAGCTTGGCTGTAACAAGCCCAAGTCACATTTAATGATTATTCAGCAAACCTTATTAATGTAAAATAACTGACTGACCCACACCCTTACAAGA
>NC_060276.1:93481363-93593288 GCF_021613505.1 Equus quagga
CATGTCCCATTCCCAGAACAAAAAGACACGTTATATGTAGACACATTTTTTTTTTTTCCGCAAGTGATGGTTATTGTTAGGAACCACAATTGCTGGTTTTTACCCTATTGACAAAATCGGCAATTGTTGTTCCTATCAATAACCATCCTTTGCTGTAGCAAAATCAATGTGTCTACATATAACGTGTCTTTTTGTTCTGGGAATGGGACATGGAAATGTTCCATAGGAAGTTATAATCCATAGAGAGAAATAGCATTTAAGAATTTTAGAGTGTTTAATGGGAGATGAAATTTCCCTTGCATTCAAATAACATAATATTTTCTAAAGCAAATACTGTATGTAGTTGAGACCTGCAGCTGTTTCTGCTTAATCATTGAAGCCTTTATGGGAATGGCTGTGTCAGAATGAAGATAGGAAACGAGACGCTAAAGTTAAGTTTCAGAAGCATTGGACTCCCTGTGGGGAATCTGTGACTACCGATGTCATAATTCCAACCATAAGAAGATCCATTGGTCCAAAATAGAGATATGATCATCAGCTAGGGGATGGGGGCGGGGGATGAGGCAAATAGCAACCACATGAATCTATTTTTCAAACTACACATACTCCCCTCCCACCCCCATCTATAACTCCAACGGATTGATATGAGCACCGAAGGGAGAGGGACAGCGTCTGGTGGGACAAAATCATGAGAAACTGACATTGCGTATTGTGTCTTAAAGCTATTCTGTTAGAGTTTCTGCATTTTATTTGAAAAGTCATGGTACCAAGTAAGAAACATGCCTTTTGTTATGTTCCTAACTTGAAGACAATCTATACACTACTTTTATGTGGATTAGGATGGTAAGAGCTAAATTAGTGAGGCCAGTGTAAATTAATTATCATCTGATTATTAGATAAAATTAATGTCTCATGACAAACGTAGCTCATGACTTTAAGAGAATAACTGCACTTTTTAAAAAAAAAGTATTTAATAAATGTAGTTTCCCATAATACACATTACAATTTCAAAGTTATTGGGACTACTGTAATAAATTTTTCAATATTAGAGGAAAATTCTGTCCTTTTATAGAAAATCCTTAAAAAGACACTTGAATTCATGAAATTAATAGAATAAATATACATTTAACTTCAATTGTGTTTTAAAAGGTATGTAAATGTTTACTAATCTCTGTGGGGTTTTTCAGTACTGTACTCATACCCTTAACATATATACAAAATATTTAATCAAACAGGTTTCAGAAAATTGCAGAATGTGATATCTATCCATGTATCTATCTATCTAGATATCTATACCTATTTATTAATCTATAGTGTCATAAAATAGTAATGGTAATAATCGTTTGAGTATGGCAGCAAAGTCATTATATTGAACAAAAGGGGTAAGTCTCCCATAAAGATATTATTCATGCATAATTATCATTCAACCTAATGCCTGTATCATAGTGCCAATAAATTATGCAGCGGGAGCTATGTTGGCCAAGGGTTCCTGTTACTTGGGTGAATTTTCTCAGGACAATGACTCAAATTTATTCAATGTGGAAGAATATCAGTGATTTTTAAAAAGAGAACACGACTAAATACAATAAATAATCAAAAAGTATTGAATTATAACAAATCTATTTATAAAATATGCTTTGAAATTATGTATTATTATGCCATATACATTTTCATCTGTAAGAAATATATTTCAGGGGCCGGCCCAGTGGCACAGCAGTTAAGTGCACACGTTCCGCTTCTCGGCGGCCCGGGCTTTGCCAGTTCGAATCCCGGGTGTGGACATGGCACCGCTTGGCATGCCATGCTGTGGTAGGTGTCCCACATATAAAGTAGAGGAAGATGGGCACAGATGTTGGCCCAGGGCCAGCCTTCCTCAGCAAAAAGAGGAGGATTGGCAGCAGTTAGCTCAGGGCTAATCTTCCTCAAAAAAAAAAAAAAAAAGAAAAGAAAAGACATATATTTCATAGCAAACCAGCAAAAACATCTCAATTATGGAGAAATGAATATCAAAGTATAATGAACATTGTTATTCATGTTATTTCTCTAAATTTCTGCAGTTCCCTCTTCATTGATAATATGCATATACATTTATTTGACAGAACATAATAATAATATAAGGAATGAATGGAGTACTGAAGATAAATCTGAAACAGCATGAAGGCAACATGATATTCAAAGAAAATAGAGAATGCTGGATAAACTACCTAAAGCTATTTTCTTTGAACAGATAATGAAGAATGGGCCATCCGCACACTCTTATTATTTTTATAAAATTGTGAATCTTTTTGAAGGAGTATTTCATTTATGTGTTTTACTTCACTTTCATAAGGTCATTTAATAGACCAAACATTTTGACTAATTTAAAATGACCACATGTTCCTCTGATATGACTGCAAGTACAGTAAACTACGAAATGAAAATTAAAGGAAGAAGGTGGCCACACAGCTGATGCTCTTCTTACTCATTTTATTTTAAACAAGATATCAGAAATAAAAGATAAAAGGACTTCTTGTACCATAAATATTTTATCTGAGCTTTTAGCAATTAGCATCAATTTCAGACTCTAAGATTTAGGTACTATTTTTTTCTCCTTTCTTTTTGATAGAATATTCTTTTATGTATTAATGAGAAAACTCACTGAATGTCATTGAGAGGATTATGTTTCCATCTGAAAACACATTTGTCGGTGACTGAAGATGGGCCCTCTAATATATCACTGTCACAGAATACCCAACTAGAGTTTTAAATGATAATAACGGTAATATCTAACGCTTATGGAACACTCACTGAGAACAAGGCACTTTGAAGAATTCCATGCATTTACACTTAATCTTCAGAAATATCCTATGAAGCAGATACCATTACTATCTCCACATTACAGTTGAAGAAACTGAATTTATAGAGAGGTAAAGTAATTTTCTCAAGGCCCCACAGAGACTGAAAGGAAGAACCCAAGCTGTCTGACTTCAGACTTCACAATCTAGGATCTCAGGCCTGTCATACAGCACAATTCCTGAAAAAACACATCAGCATCATCACCTGGAAGTGTGCAGAACATAACCTATGACCTGTGCAGTGGAGTGTCATGGCCCTAAGGCAGAGCCCTGAGTCACTCAAACATTTAGATCCTGATCAGAGGAAAAGTAGTCAACAACAGAGTTGGAAAAGGAACAACCAGTGAGATAATAAATGAATAAGACTACTCCTGAAAACCAAGAGAAGAAAGTTCTTCAATTGAGTCAACTGGTAAACGCTGCTGACAGGTTGAGTAAGCTCAGAACACAAATCTGACCATTGGATTAGGCATACTGGATAGGGTTGACAGTTTTGTCAAGGGTAGTCTCATTAGAGTAGTTAAGACAGAAGACTTAATGGAGTGAGTCGAGCAGAGAAAGCAAAATGTAGAGAAGCAGAGGAAAGGGTCAAGGTGTGGAGGCCAATGTGGGGTCATGGGAAGACCAATAACAGGTTTCTCAGGAGCTGTTTGTGATGACAGACCAAACCCAGCATGGGCGTTTACGTACAACATGCAAACAACATACAGCAAGATGACTGGCCTTGAGTGAAATGAGACCAACGTAACACTTAAATCAGCAAATCAGACACAAGAAAGACAACAGATTAATCAAAGAAAAATATCCTCAAGCTACAGAACACCTGGGAAATAAGAGGAAGAGGCATGAATCTGATGTGCAGTGAAATGATAAATCCACTCTCACAGAAAAAGTCCCACAGAGAAAGTCACTGAACTAATCCCCAGAGAGGCACAAAGAATACGTGGACCAGCAGTTATTTAGGAAGAATAAATACCATTATAGGGAAAATCCTGCCCACAGAGAATAATTCATAATCTTATAGAAGTGACATTGCAAAATACAGTCTAAAAATCCAAGTATAATAATATGCCAGTACGGCAATACCAATTGATTTAAATAGTACAGGCGCATAAATCCAACATGTTGGATGGATGTTCTTTGAATTTCTTGACAACAATCCACGTCTTGCTAATTTTGGCATCTCTGGGGTTTAGTATAATATCTGGCAGCAAAGATGCTTGCTAGATTGTTGTTGAATGAAAAAGATATGAAAGTGATCAATCCTGGTTAACTCAATGGTTTGTGTGAGGAGTGCTGGTATTTTCATTTAATGAAGCTTGATAGTTTTATTAGACTCTCCAATAACGGGAGGATGATGGGAAGGGAGTGGTGGGGATTCTTATCTCCTACTTATCATGTTTACATAGAAGGGCCTATTCACTCACAAGAAGAGCAAAGTATAGGAGGAAAAAAATCACAGCCTCAATCTACCTCCTCCATCATGACTTGCCGTCGGAGGAAAAGCAACACATTCGATCAGTGAAGGAATGGAACATGAGCAGATGAGCAGACTCTTCTCTTTCTTTCCCAATATCTTGAATTCAGGACGCACACTTTCTCCCCCCTCTTCACATGTAGGTTGTTTGCTCTTGCAGAGAGTCTAAAACTGGCTATTTGGGGATGAATACACTCTCAATTTGGGTGGAAGGTATTAATAAGCCCAAATGAGTCCAACCCACCAACTTGGAGGAAATATCTGCAAATCATATATCTAACAAGGGATTAATTTCCCAAATACATAAAGAACTCATACAACTCAACAACAAAAAAATGAACAACCTGATCAAAAAATGGGCAGAGGATATGAACAGATGCTTTTCCAAAGAAAATATACAGATAGCCAACAGGCACATGAAAAGATATTCAACATCACTATCAGGGAAATGCAAGTCAAAACTACAATGCTATCACCTCATGCCCATCAAAATGGCTATTATTAACAAGACAAGATATAACAAGGGTTGGAGAGGATGTGGAGTAAAGGGAATCCTTATACAGTACTGGTCGGAATGCAAATTGGTGCAGCCACTATGGAAAACAGTATGGAGATTCCTCAAAGAATTAAAAATAGAAATACCATATGATCCAGCTATTCCACTTCTGAGTATTTATCCAAAGAACACGAAATCAATAATTCAAAAAGATTTATGCACCCCTATGTTCATGACTGCATTATTCACAATAGCAACACATGGAAGCAACCCAAGTGCCCTTCAGTGGATGAATGGATAAAGAAGACATGGTATATTTATACAATGGAATACTACTCAGCCACAAAAAAGACAAAATTGTGCCATTTGCGACAACATGGATGGACTTTGAGGGTATTATGCTAAGAGAAATAATCAGACAGAAAGACAAATACCATATTATTTCACTCATATGTGGAAAATAAACACATAAAGAGAACAGATTAGTGGTTACCAGAAGGGAAGGGCACGGGGGAGGATGAAAGGGGTAAAGGGGCACATATGTATAGTGACAGATAAAAACTAGACTATTGGTGGTGGACACAATGCAATCTATACAGAAAATGAAATATAATGATGTACGCTTGAAATTTACACAATGTTATAGGCCAATATGACTTCAATAAAATAATTTTTAAAAAATCCAAAACTATTTTACTATCTCTCGTATACTCTCTCTATATTCTTGTATACTCTTCGTCTCTCTCTTCAGTTATATCTCATTTATATTCTTTTATCACTGAAATAATTAGATCAGACACAGAGATGATAGTCCTGAGATCAAAGTAAAAACTATAGCTATGAATGAGAAAACCAGGGAAGATATTTTGTTTCTGTAAGGAATTTCATACTTAATTTTGTGGTCAATTTGTTTTTTAAGTAATACATAAATATAGATTTTTCCTCCTTGATTTTAATGAAATACTGCTATAGGAATGTCCCTTTCACTGTGATATAGGAGCATTCTACTTTAGTTCATCTGGAAGAAAGTTGAAAAAGAAAGTTTGCATCACTGGGATTTGATTTTGCCAGACCACCATATTAACTTTTTGAAAAGTCTTGTTTAAGACTCTAAATGTCAGAGGAATTACTATACAAAATTTATTTGGGTATTACATCTAACTTATGTTAATTTTTCTATTTCTTTAAATAAGAAATATTTCATTCAAGGTTGTGCTTCTAAATTTAAAGCTGCAAGACATGGTTTCAACCAAATGTCTTAAGTCAGAAAGAGAGAGCAAAGAAGAAATTAAAGTTGAAAGAAGCAGAAATTACAGTTACTACAGTTTTTCCTCTTCTCACTAATGACAGAATCACAATCTATTCTTATAAATCCACTAATAATACATTTTGGGGATAACTACCATATGAACAGAACAAACAGAACTGAATGCTCGTTGAGCACTACTTTATTGTAAAGGAAAAATAAACGGGCATGGATTTTCATGAAACCGAGTAATCAGCAACCTGCAGTTTAAGGAAATTGAGTTTTTATTTATTATCATTTTTTTATATCCACGATTGTGGTTCTCTTACCATTGACATCTTCATAAGAATCATATGAGGTTCTTTTTGGAATCACTACAAAATCCATCGGTTCTAAGATAGGATTTTCTCCCCCAAAATCACCAGTCATTGTGACTTCCACATCCTCTTCTACCCGCTTCCGGGCTTGACATGTTATGACAACTACGGGAGAGAAATATTTCCAGTTAATTTAACTGCTAGGTATTATGATCATTCTTGAGATGGAAGAAAAGGAATTATGTCATGAAAAATAAAAGTTCCTTTGGCATCCTTTGACTTGTCACTGCATCTGGCATTAGTGCACAAACATACACTTACACACACATGCTCATGCAATATCTACATACATTGACATTTTGGAAGCAAATATGAATATTAAATAATATGTAAAAATAGCATTACTAGAGATAAATCTGGATGCTAAACACTAGATTATAGAAGATTATATTAGGATGTAGAAATTTGATTTAGGAACTAACCTAGTTATATCAATAATTCAGCTGGTAGTTATGAACAAGTGAATTTTTCAGCTATCTGTATGTTCATTGTGGTAAATACCAAACTCTACTTACATAATAACATTATAGCAAATACCTTCAAATAATTTTAAAAATAAGTTCTGTAACATTTATTTTGTAATAACACTTTAAAAATATTTCCTATCAGATTATTTACTTACATGCACCTTAAAATTCATATTTAAATTAAGCAAAATATTTTGATTTTCATTTGTGAATTGCTTTTAAATTTACAAAATAGACTATTTAGCAGTTAAAAATAAAATTATAATGAATTATTTAAAATAATATTAAAATGTGATTACATATTAATTTAATGTATAGCATTAAAACTTTATATATTTATATATAAATTAAATTCCAATATTTTCTTATATAAGAAGTTGTCAATGATCTTGTGAGAAACCAAAATATTGTTTCTATATGCAACTACTAATTATATAAAGGAGTATTAATGGATTCCTTTGGCATTAGCTCTATAATATTGTGGGGCCATGTATACTAGAGTCCACATAAATAAGAATATTATCCCTCTAAATTATATTAAATGTTGTATTTTTATTAATTCAGATGCACATAGGACATGAATATAAGGGATAAAAAGGGAATCATAATACTAAAAAAGCTGCTGAAATGTATTATGCTATGCTTTTGTGGCATCCACCATAATATATTCACCTAAACTGCAAAATGAATAATGTACTCAGATTTATGTGTTTTCACAATACATACCACATTTATAGTATAAAAATATTTAAAATAAATTTATTTTTACTTCTAAAATTTATAGGTTGACATTGAACATTTTGGACTTAGAATAAGCATGTGAAATGTACATTAAGGGTACAAAGTTAGATGTAAATTAAGAGGGTTGAAATGGCTTAGGAAAATGTACAAGCTTTTCTGGTTATAATTAGTTTCACTCTTAAAGCAGTAAATTGGAAATTAGTGAGATCAAAGTTACAATTAGTATCATGTCACTGGTCTTGTCCTATAAGTCCTTAGGAAATTAGTGCCCTGGCAATGTGAGGATCACTAAATCACAATGGATTCACACTCCTTTGTCTTTACACTGTGACAGGTAGGGGAGTCCTTTTCCAATTATCTGCCCCAGTGGACAGGAGAAGATAAGAATGCACAGAGAGAAAAGGTGGCTCACAGAACAACAGTACCCTGGGTTTGAGAATAACCTGGGTGATAGACACATAAAAAAGAAAAGAAACAATAAACATTGATAGCGATATAGTTGAGCAGGGAAAGCAATAGATTATTTCTGATGTGTTCTTCAAAATGAAGAATGGACTGTACAGAAAGTAAATAATATGTATTTATAAAATTATACCCATTTGTTTCTCAAGGGCATTTGTAGATAAAAATAATTACTAGAATAGGTTTTAGACTTTTGGTAAAATGATTTAATAGCTAGTACCCAACATGTTTCACAGCACTGATGTCACTACTAGGCTGTGCTAATACATTAAGCTAATACATAAGCTATTTACACAACTCACATTTAATTTAAAAATTGAAGAATTACCACGAGAAGTAACTTGACGGAAAATGTCTTTACATTTCTGGAGCATGTTTAACTTTCTTTGAAGAAAACTGTGCAAGAAATTTATGTTTTTACGTTCTCACAGGCTTTGTTTTAGACTGAAAAAAAATCTACTTTAAATCTTTAATCTGAGAAAAACAAAACTGTCTGCAGCAGACATGAGCAACACTGCTGTTAAATTCCAACAGAGTAATGTCTCGGCTTTATCACATCCTTTGATCAGATAACTGTATTATAAATTTTAAACCGTTCGGCTCTACAGAAAATATACAAAAAACTAATTTCTAGAAGGAAATAAAAGAAACATCTTGACATGTTCGTGAAACATTCTGAAGATAATTTAGTATATTTGAAATACTTGTATGTATTAATAATTTTTTAACTCAAGTAAAAATACTTGAAATAAAACAGATGACATTTATTGTCAAAGGTATTGCTAGGTATGTGGATTTTTACTCCAGTTAAAATTAAACTGCATAAGGAATATGTAATCTTGGCCTTTCTTGATACCCAGTGTATCTGGGGAAATGCTGTCATTCACAAGCAAAACTTACTCTTTTCTCTTCTTTCTAATTGTAGTGATGTAATAATTTATGTCAGTGGAAGATGAACTATTTTGCACTAGCAAAGATTGGTATTGGAGGGAAAAGGAAAATTCAAAATTGCAAGACTTGTTTTAGCTCATCTGTGTTGCCCAAGGGGGAGATCCAAAATAGATACCCCTTTGCTGTGCAGAGCAATTCAGTGCATCTCAGTTATGAGGAACTATGCCTAGAGCCTGCTAACAGGTTGGGATACTAAATCTCGCTGTATGGTTATCTAAGAGGAATTGCATTTCTTAGGCTGATCCTGAGAAGAAAATGGAAAAAAATAAAGGAATGTGGAAGAAATGAGAAGAGTATTGAGGAAAGAGAACACACAGAAACTTGTGAGAATCCTGGAGTATGTGGAGAAAAGAAGGGGCTCATTGAGAAAAAGAAAGGCATTTTAAGAGTAGAGAGTTTATGTTGTGTGTTTAGTGGCAAAGCAAACCTCCTTGAAAACTTGAGTACATTTTTTGTCCTCTGCCTGGTTTTTGGAGAACATCATAAAAGTTTGTGTCTGGGACAACTAAGAAGAGAGGGATCAGCGTCTCCATAGGATAGTTCTTGGATAAGACTTGGAGTTACACAGAAGCTGGAATACGATGATTAAATGTGACCTGAGAACCAAAGTACCTGGGATCTTACAGATCTAATGCAGGGCTCTGTACGCCTCACAGAATTTGGGATAAAGGGGCCTGAAGTTAACGTTATTTCAATCTTTCCTGATTTCTAGGTTTCACCAACAGGAAGGGCAACAGGAAATGGTGTGGTTTTGTGGAAAGATCTTTAGACTTATTGTTAGAAGACCAGATTCAGTCCTAGCACTCCCCTCAATAGGGCTGGTCCCTCCACAACTTACTTTCTCAGGACTGTGATTTTCCTACTTACACAAAGAAGAAATGGGAATTGAGGGCCCTAAGGTCCCTTAGCATCCTGATGTTCTCTGACTCTAAGATATACCTACCTGGAGGAGGTTTAGGATGTGGTGCCTGTGGGAGTCCAAGAATAGGGTACACCCAGTGTATCGCTTGCATTTCTCTGCTGTCTATTCCCATATATCTAATTAGAAATTAAATTATTAAGAGTGAACAAAAAACATAAACACCTTCAATATTAGCATAAATGAGCATATTCTTTATTAAGCTAATAGTATTTTAGCAAAGCTTGTGAATTTAACTTTGGCAAGGAGAAACTAAGTATGAAACACAAAACATTTTCTGCAAACGTTGATTTCACAAACACTTCAAAGCAAACCCTGGGAAATTATCACAAAGAAAAACGTAACGTAACCATCATGAAATGTAAGTTAAAATTAAAGAACTTTTTCCCCTACACTTAAAGGTTGGTATTGCTATTTATTGATGTGACTCTACTACGATTAATCAGAGGTAATACAGTTCCCATGGGTTATAGAGTAAATTGGACAGGCAAAGCACAAAACACAGAAAACGCCATGAAGTACAAGACTTCAGAAATTGATGGGGAATCTACTTTTAGGGGATACTAGTTAAAAGAAAGAGGGCATTTGTCAAAATATTCTAAGTCTATCATACACCATCAGGAGGACAGCAATACTAGAAAACGGTTCTGATCATTGTTGAAAGCGGGCTTTTCTTGTTAAAGATGAAACATAAATCGTGGCAGGTAGGACCAGCACTGTGGGCACGTGACCTGTGCAACAGCCCAAGAATCCCACACTTGGAATTGCTCCATGCTTGTTTAATGCACTACAGTAACTGTCTTGAAATTCTTAATAACTTTTAAACTTTTTCATTTTACACTCGGACCCACAAATCACTTAGGCAGTCTTGACTGCAGGAGTGTGAAAACATGGCAGAGTGGACATGAATGGGCCCAGAGGAAAGAATATTTTAAAATGTGAAGAAATAATGCATATGAAGGACAAAGTAAGAATTTCTTTTTAATTAAGATTTCTAGGCCATTACTAATTAAATTATAAAAGCACAGAAAACATTTAAATTTTCCATAATTTTATTGGAGCTTAAATTTCAGCTCAGCAAAGAGGTACTTGCATTCTGGCAATGACACAGTATCCCCTAGTCACAGCAGTGTTTTCTCAGGATGTCATATCCTCCAGGCACAGTGCCATCACTTGGTGAATGCCAGCATTACAAGTCCTATTCTTCGCCCAGACAAGCTGTTTCAGGTTGCTTTCCAGATATAGATTATTTACTGTCTTAGAAGTAACTATTTTCCCAGTCAAAAAGGAGTCCCTTTGCATGTCTCTGACTCTGATTCATTGATATGATACTTAACATTGACTTGTTCATCACCATGAACTTCAAATCAGCAATGATATATACTATACCCATATAACAAATATATTTTCCTCCTCTGAATATATACATTTCAACACTTCAGAGAATATAAAATCATGAACTTGACATTGCATAACATGTAAAAGAAACGCATCACATTGTCACATTAGTGCCAGTCAAAATGAAATCATTTTCCTTCAATGTCCTTATCTGAATGTTACCTTTTCATCTCTGTGTGCAATTCATCAAAATTGTCAATAAGCCAACTTCTTCTATTTGCCCTTATCATTCGAACAATGACCATTGTCTTGTGTAATTTCATAACTTTGGGGATAAATAACACCGGGATATCTATATTCCCTTTAGGAGGCAATGCAATTCCTGTAAAACACACAAAAATAATACTTAATGTGGTAAACATTTTTGGAGTGCAATTTTAGTCGCAGAAAGTAATCTCCTAATTCCTTTACTGATTATCAATTCTTCGAAATCACCTGTGAACAAAAAATACATTATGCTACATTATAAATGGACTTCACTGGCTTCACTAATTTTCCTCAAATGTCATCAACCCAACTGAAAAACATTTTATCCTGAGGCAAGAAGGCTCCCTTGAAGAGGCTGGAAGGGCTGAAGAAACGTTGAAAGTGATGGCGTGGGTTTCCCAGTGTGATAAAAGAACCATAAGACCCACGAGTCTTTTCAAGTCTTATCACATTTTTCAAAAGAGAAAGTATAGCAATTTTTTGAGCCTTTACTTTCTTGTGTATTTTTTTTCCTAGACTATAACAGCTCTAGGTTTCTGCTTGGAGCCCCAAAATTGTTACCAGTAAACTGTTCATTTATTTAACTGATCCATGAGGGAAGCCAAAGCTTATCTGTGAAAGAAAGGGGCATCCACTCCAGGTTGTAAAAACCAGAGGGCAGAAAAACTAACAGCATTTTCTTGTATTCTGACGGATTCAAATTTTTCAACCTTTACTTTACATAAGAACCCCCTGCAAAACTTGTTCAACATGAAGCTTGCTGAGCCCCAAGTTGAGAGATTCTGATTTATTCAGCCTGGGCTACTGCCCAGGAAGCTGCACGCTTAAGTAGCACCTCATGGGATCCAGAAGCAGACAGTCATGAGACGATAATTTGAAAAAAAAAAACATAACTCTACCTGTTGGACAAGTATTAAGAGGTTGGAAGAGTGGTGAGCTTCTGGCCATTTGTCACAGTGAGGATTTCCAAGTGATGGGGGTCTTTATTGTGAAGAGAAACACTACTTCTTTATACGAAAATGAGAGATTATTGACTATAGTCTGTCTTTTTAAATTCTTTGTTGTAAGAGAGATGATATTCAAAGCCATTTTGTCTCAGATGAGAATACTGTACTAAGCTATTAAGAACATCAAGAAAGGAAGTGGAAAATGGCCCCTACGCAAAACATCTCAACTCAAAATTCTTTCAAATTTTCAGTTTTATTCCCTTAGGAAATGAAAACGTTCTAGGGTTTAATATCATGGTTAATAACAATTAATAATTAATATGATTACTAGTTAATATTTATTGAGTAGTGACTATATGCTAGGCTCTGTGCTAAATACTTTTCACACAATGTCTCATTTCATTCTCAGAAAATCACCATAAATTAAGTGCTATTATGTTTCTCAATTTAGAGATGGGGAAATTGAGACAATTTGGTTAAATAACTTGCCCAAAGTCCCAATGAAAGATTATATTGTTGACTAAGATATCTAAACAATGCATGTTATCTTCAACTTTCTCTTTATGAGCTCTATATTTTTAATGTATCATTGCATTCAAATGAAGAAAACAGTAAGAGCTGGTATAAGATAGGATAAAGAGCTGGAGCATGATAAAAAATAGCAGAGCTGAGTCAAATAGACCATACATGCATCCCCAAGGAAATCCAGTTTAGAAATGATCATTCATCCTTACAAAATTATATTATCACTAAGAATAGGTTATGTTATGACTAAAAACAAACCTACACATTTAGATGGTGTAAGGAGTCAAGACAGAGATACAAAAGGGTAATTCATTGCTTACACCATACTTTCTTATAATGTTTGAATTGAAAGTATGGAAAGATAATGCCATGATAAATAAGCCCATTTAACCAAAAATTTAGTAACCAGTTTGTGGCTCTAACTTTTTACCGGTCTACAAGTAGAACTGTAGCTCCCTGCTGACTTCACTGTAAGTTTCTTTAACTGTCATTATACACTTAAACAGTAAGAATCGCTGTGATGTTATATCACTTCCAAGATATCACTAAAATTTAACATTGAAAAGAATTTGGGGAATTTATCAAATTCATTTTGTGTCTCACAAATGAGTTTTATTTCCTGTGGTTTTCCCATGGTCCTTTGCAACACTTTGAGTAGAGACAGGAAAGCTGTCCTCACTTCTATCTTACAATCTACCCACGTTTTCTTCTAATACCTATATGCTTTCATTTTTATAGATAAATATTCAGTCCATTTGTAATTTACCCATGTGTATGGAATGAAGAATGTATCCTATGTTATTGATTTTCTGTATGAAACCAGTTATCCAAAATCCCCTTATTTCAAAGATTACTGATTTGAAATGCTGCCTTCATGGCATTTCCGTGTGTATTTTGGTCTTTTTCTGGATTCCCCAGATTTCTTTAGTCTTTCTTTCTCTTCATGTGTAAGTACCACCTTGTTTTAATTACAGATGCTTTATTTTCTAGTAGGACTAACTGCCTCCTCCTCCAGCTTATTCTTTAAAAGAATTTTTCTTGGAATGAACAGTTAGCTCCAGGAAATGGATGGGGTGGGGCAAATAGTGCTTTTAATGGGAGCACCCTACATTTATACACGAATTTAGAAATAATTGATACTTTGTCCATTCACAACCCATCCAAGAGCAAGAGCATAGCCTTTATTTTACTTTTCTCATTTGAGCATTATATAAGGTGCTTCTAGGTTCTTGGAGTAGGTTTTTCAACCGGTCTCAGTTTTCAGTGTTATTAGAGGCTTATTTTCAGCATCTTCATATGTGTTAAGCAGGAAGCTGGGCAGAAACCACATCAGTTGTCTGTACCTTCCAACTGCAAAATCTAGATAGTATGATGATTACTATATTTATTAGCTTAAACAATATAATAAAACATATTCTAAACTCAAAACATTTTCTGCACCCATCTCTTTCTGTTTTACTCTATTCTCATATAGTAACAACAAAAACTACAGATATATTTACTTTTTCTATTATAGTTATCATTCTTGAGGTTCAAAACCCTAATAAACATCTGGGGGAAAATGTGCACCTTTCATTTTACATAATTTGTGTATTTATATATTTTACGAGAGGTATACATTATTTATAGAATTTTCAAAACCCTACTAATACTTCACGTTTAGTATCTGAGAAATATTTAAAAGAGTGACATTCATTGTATTATTATGGTTTTGCTTTTGAAATCTGCTATGGCCCAGTTGTGCTTAGCATTCAAATTTTAGTCAGTGTATTTTAAAACTGCTATTTTGATTACTGGTTTGATTAAAGGTGTTAGAAATGTTTATGTACTATTCTCCTATTTGAAATATAGAAATTGTACAATGCTTTAATGGCTATGAGGTTTACTGCCTTCCTAGAAGAAAATCTTATTAAGAGAGTAAAAAAGGCATAATCCTCATTTTAGTGATGAAAATAGTTCATTCTGGGAGATTCATTTTTAATCACTTTAGTGGTATTACGTTACTGCTCCCCATAGCATAATTTCTAATATTTAGCATGGCATTAGAAATGGCCCATGTCAGGTAATCAAAGAGATACTAAGAAACATACTAGCACCTAAGTCATGCTATTAACTTTGCTATAGCAGTTTATTATAATAAGAATACCAGCTTTTATTTTTAAAACATCATCACCGAGAACATGACTTTTCGTTAACCATTTTCAAACATGAATTCTATGCACTTGCCAATTGAATATATTTTTAATAACTGATTTTTTGGGAAAAATAATCTTTAAATTATGACTAAAAATGGAACAGAATCCTTAACGTGGTGGTTTGGAGAAGAGTCCTTTCATTGGTTCTTCTCAGATATTATAGGCTGAATTTTGTCCCTCACCCCTATTTATATGCTCACATCCCAAGCCCCAGTATCTCAGAATGTGACTGTATTTGGAGATAGGGCCTTTAAAGAGGTAGTTAAGTTAAAATAAGACTGTTAGGGTTGGCCCTAATCCAATCTCTCTGGTGTCCTTATTATAAGATGAAATTTGGACACACAGACACACGCTAGGGACACACACACACAAAAGAAAGACCCTGTAAGGATACAGTGAAAAGGCAGCAATCTACAAGTCAAGGACAGACACCTCAAAAGAAATCAAACTTCCTGGCTCCTTGATCTTGGACTTCTAGCCTCCAGAACTGTGAAAAAATAAATTTATTTTGTTTAAGCCACCCAGTCTGGTATCTTGTTATGGCAGCCCTAGCAGACTAATACATGAAATTGTCTTTTCTTTTATGTTCTCTCAGAGTCTGAGGCACGGGATGCCACTGAAGTCGCTTACAGAAATTGTAACTCCAGGCTCTCAAAACACAGGGCAGATAGAGAAACTTGACCCTGATTGTCACTTGGTGGTGGCGGCTACGATAATGGAAAATCTAGGTACCAAGCATTCTTCCTTTCCTACCTGTGCCTCGTCAACTGAATGGGGGCATCTATTGAACAGCAAGAAGGGCATTTAAGGGATTGAATTTTCTTCCTGAAGGATTAGAGACTGTTGCTGCTTTATCCTGCCCCTCTTTTATAGAGCTACCTAATATTTGAGATTTAATAAAGAAGTTGTTGGAAGAAGACAGCATCAAAGGGACTAGTGTCGAAAAAGCCAGCACTAAGCGGAAGGTCACATTTACTCATAGAGGCAATTGGGGAAAAGACACAAGTCCATGCTTAGAAAAAAATGTTCAGTTTGAGACATAATTTTTTTAAGTAGGTTTTGGGGTTCTTCAACACAAATATGATTGCTAAGGTAAATTTTACACCATGAATTAAGCGCCTGTAAAAGTTCAAGTTTTATGTTTGCTTTTTTATCTTTTTTTTTTTTTATAGAGACTGAAGGGTTGGTTTGTTTGTTTGTTTTGTTTTTTTCTGGGAAAGATTTGCCCTGAGCTAACATCTGTTGCCAATCTTCCTCTCTTTTTTTCTTTTTCTGCCCCAAAGCCCCAGTACATAGTTGTATATTCTAGTTGTAAGTCCTTCTAGTTCTTCTGTGTGAGCTGCCACCACAGCATGGCTACTGATATGTGGTGTCATGTCAGTCACTGACGAGTGATGTGGTTCCATGCCTGGGAACTGAACCCAGGCTGCTGAAGTGGAGCATGCCAAACTTTAACCAGTAGGCCATCAGGGCTGGCTCTATGTTTGCTGTTCTAAAAAAAGCTAAGAATACACTAGCAAAAATAAAAACAAAATTATACTTAAGAAATATACTTAAGACATAATTAAGATATACTTAAGTATACTTAAGATATAATATACTTAAGAAAATATTGATTTTAATGTAAACATTTCATTGCTACCTCAAAATGAGTGAAAGAACCACTATCAGAGCCTCCTGACCAGAGACACAGTGAAGGAGAGCATTTCATGTCATTGAAGGCCATCAAGCACATGCCGCATAGCCAATGACAGCCAGAAGAGAGAAGGGTTTTGAGCTTTCCATGAGGGTTTGGAATAAAATATCTTAATGCTCCTTCTAGCCCTAATGTTCTATGATGACATTTTTCCTTATAAATAGAAAAGATAACTAGGATTAAAAAAGTTAATGTCAGGGAATTGAATATTTTCTTGGAAAGCAGATAATTTTAATTTCAATTAAAATTACCCACAGAGAATTTTAAGATAAAATAATGTCTACTACTACGACTAATATTTAAATTTTGAAGTGAGCCTTTCCTCATATGAAAAAAGAAGCTAATATAATATATATAGCAAGGTTTTGCTATGGCAAAGGTACTACTCCCATTCCATCCAGATCATCCCATTTTGTACAGTATACACTGATTCTACACCATCTTGTTCTTTCATTTATTTATTCAGAAAATACTATGTGCCATGCATTGTAATAAGTACTAGAGATAAAATAGTGAAGGAAATAAATCCCCTGCTTTCCTGGATCGCATACTCCAGAATGTGTTGGGGGCGGGGGGAAATAGAAGGCAAACAACAAATAAAATGTATTACATGTACATATGGTGTTGTTAAGTAAAACAATAAAGGGTTAGAGAGTGATGTAGATATTAATGTGAGGTGGTCCAGGAAGACCTCTCTGATAAGGTGTCACTTGAGCAGAGCACGTAAAGAAGTTGGAGAAGCCTCATAGACATTGGTGGCGGGGGGGGGGATATTGAGATACCAAGTAGATATATGAGTCTGAATGCAAGCAGAGATCAAGGCTGGGGCTATCAATTTAGAAGTTGTTGGAATCTCATGTTCGATTAAATGAGATCTCATCAGGAATGAGTGTGGATAGAAATGAGAGGAGGAAAGAAGACTGAGTCTAGCACCTCTGGGAAGTCAGGGGGATAGGAACAGGAGAGAAACATGCAAAAGAGAAGGAGGAGGGCTTCCAAGAGAGATAGGAGGAGAATCAAGCAAGAATTCAGTCATGGAGGCCAATTGTTTCCAAAACAGTGAGAGATCAGCTATGTCAAGTAGAGCTCGTGGGGTGAGCAAGATGAGGACTGCATATAGATGATTAGATCTGGCAATGTTATATTACTGATGACCTTAAAAAGAGTAGTATCTTATTACAATGCATGGCACATAGTATTTTCTGAATAAATAAATGAAAGAACAAGATGGTGTAGAATCAGTGTAGATTGATGGGGAATAAAGCCCGATTAGCTTGGGTTCAAAAGATAATGGTATAAGAAGTAAGCACAGTAAGTATAGACAACCTTTCAGGTTATTTTGCTATAAAGAGGGATCAGAGAAATGGGATGGTAGCTGGCAGGGATAAAGGATCAAGAGAGGCATGTCTTTTAACATCAAGAACTACTATAGCATGTGCATGTTGATGCGAATAATCCCATAAGAATTATTATAGAGAAGACAGAGGGAAGAACTGCAGAGTCCCACATAGTTGAGTAGGTGTGAGATTCAGTGAACAAGCAAAGGTCTGGCCATAAGAGCACAGAGAGCTTTTCTGATGATTACATCAGAAACGGCAGGGGGTACAAGGCACATGGATGAAAACAAAATTAGGCTGGTTGATGTAATGGGAGAAGCAGACAATTAGACTCTAATTTGACTCTATATTCTTAATGAAATAGGAAGACTACCACATGAGAGAAGGGAAGGAAATGCTGGATGCCAGTAGTAGACATCAGATTTTAATTCACTGTAGGAAATTTTACTATGGTCAGTTTTACTAAAGGAAAACCATGCCCCATCAGAAGTTCATCCTTCACTCACAATTTACTTCATTCTCTCTCTCTTTTTCTACCTATCCATCCATACATCCATCAACCATTCTCCCTGTTGTAAAGGCCTGACATTCTATAACTCTAAGCAGATATTAGTCCTCTCTCTGTTAGAATATTTACCTGCATTTCTGAGACTAAGAAAATTGCATAAAATGACAGAAAAGAGAAATGGCACTGTGCCTTGGGTTCTACTTTACAAGCCCAAATCTTATAAACTGTTTTAATAAGTTCAATTTCTTTTCTCTTCATAGCAATATTCTAGGGGTATAAGTAGGTCTAAATTCAGGTTGTAGAGATTTTTCTGAAGGGCAGGCATCCAGGCACCTTTGCATAACAAGAGCTGTAGCTTTGCGTTTTACAATAAAGTCAGTAGCTTCACTGACTAGCTAGGAAATCCACCTGCTTTATGCTAAAAATCATAATTACAAATCTATGTGACTGGAACCTGCGTTCATTTGTGTGGAAAATTGGTCATTTGACATAATAGGAAGGGAAATATTATAAAAAGTGTGATATCATGCTCAGCTGCCGACATAATTTAATAAGCACTCATGACAATTATCTGGAGACCTGGGTATGCTTTATGTCAGGCAGCAGCACACATCATTAAATGTCACTAAGCAGTGAGTTCTTGAAGATATTTTCCAATTCATACATAGCAACATTCAATTTCAAAAACACATTATTTTTGCAAATAACATTTTTATTATTGATGTCAAACTACATGATATATGATAACTAAAATTGACATGTGACAGCAATTATCTCTCATAAGGGAAAAAAATGTCTCTTTTCTAACTGCTAATGATAGAACTCTGATTATTAGCAATCATATGAACACAAATGATGCATATTTTGTCCTTTAGAAAACAGATACTACAGATACCAAACATAGTGTATATCTTTATCCTTTTGGCTATTCTCTTATATAATATGATATAATCCTTATCCAATACAAAAATATTTGAGATAGTTATAAACATCCAGTTGTAAGAAATGAAAGAGAAATCCCATGTACCCTTTACCCACTTATCTCCCAGGGTAACATCTTGTAAAACCATAATACAATACAAAAAACCAGAATGTTTATATTGATAGTCAAGATATAGAAGTTCCATCACCATAATGATCCCTCTGGTTAAACTTTTATAGACACCCCACCCCACCCCACTCCATCCCTGAATGATTACAACCACTTATCTATTACACGTTTCTATAATTTTATCACAAGAAGAATGTTAAATAAATGGAATCATACAGTATATCACCTTTTGCAGTTGACCTTTTCACTCAGCATAATTCCCTGGACATTCAATCAAGCTGTTGTGCTTATTGATGCTTCGTTCCCTTCTATTTCGGGGTAGTACTCCCTTGTATAGATGTACCACAGTTTGCTTAGACATTCACCCATTCAGGGCATCTAGGTTGTTACCAGATTTTGGCTATTAAAAACAAATCTGCTGTGAACATTCATACACATGTTTTTGTGTAGAGATAAATTTTAATTTTTGTGGAATAAATTCCCATGAGTACAACTGTTAGATGGTAGTGTAGTTGCATATTTATTTTTATAAGAAACTACCAAACAGTTTTCCAGATTGGCTGTTTCCTTTTACATTCCCACCAGCAATGTATGAGCAAGCCAGTTTCTCTACATCCTTCCTAACATTTGATGTTGTCACTATTTTTTATTTTAGCCATTCTGATAGGTGTGTAGTGAAATCCAATTGTGGTTTTATTTTGCATTTCCCTAAAGATTAATGATGTTGAACACCTTTTCATGTGCTTATTAATCATCAGTATATTCTCTTTGGTGAAATGATTGTTCATGTTCTCCGCCCATTTTCTAATTTAATTGTATTCTTATTAGTGAGTGCTCAGTATTTTTAATATAGTATTCTAGATACTAACCCTTTGTCACATGTGTGGTTTGCAAATATTTTCTTCTCCCAGTTTATAGCTTTCTATTTCATCATCTTCTCATGGGCTTTTACACAGCAAAATATTTTAGTTTGATTATGTCCAATTTATTAATTTTTGCTCTTATGGAATTTGCTATTGGTGAAATCTAAGAACTATGTGCTTAGCACAAGGTTGAGTTAATCTTTGCATAAGAAGTGAAAATCTTGATTGGAATTACATTAAACCTGTAGATGAACTTGGGAAGAACTGTCATCCTAACTATATTGAGTCTTCCAATTCATGAATACAGTGTACCTCTCCATTTATTTATATGTTGTTTGATTTTTGTCATTTTCGGTATACAAGTTCTGTACATGTTTTGTTGGATTTCATTTATTTGGAGAGATTGTAAATGGTATTAAGCTTTTAATTTCAGTTTCACATTTCCATTGCTAGTATATATATGACTGATTTTTTGGTGGTGTTCTTGTTGATTGTGACCTTGCTGAACTCACTTAATACTTCTACAAGCTTTTATTTTTGTTGGTAGATCTCTCAGAATTTTCTGGTAGACAATCGTGTGATGTAAAAATAGGGGCAGTTTAGTTCTTCCTTTCCATCCTATTTGCCTTTTGTTTCCTTTGCTTGCCTTATTGTACTAGCTAGGACTCCCAATAGGATGTTAAATTAGTGGTGAGAGTGGGCATCCTTGTGTTACTGCCTATTTTAGAGAGAAAGTATTCAATGTTTCATAATCGAATGTGATTTAGCTGTAGTTTTATCATGTAAGTTCTTTATCAGGTTGAGGAAGTTCCCTTTTATTCCTAGGTTGTAAAGAGTTTTATAAGGAATGGATATTGAGTTTTTTCTAATGCTTTTTCTATATTGATTGACGTGATTTTTTTTTCCCTAGTATTTTCCACAGGGTGGATTACATTAATGAAATTTCAAATATTGAACTAGCCTTTACTTCTGGAATAAACCCCATTTGGTTGTGGGTATATTTTTTGTTATAACTTTTTGGATTCAGTTTACTGATAGTTTATTGAAGATTTTTGTGTTTAATTTCAAGAATAGTATTAGTTTGTAGTTTTCTTTTCTTTTAATTTTCTGGTTTTTTATCAGGGTAATGCTGGCCTCATAGAATAAGTTGAGAAGTGTTCTGTCCTCTTCTCTTTTATGGAAGAGTTTGAGAAGGATTTATGTTAATTCTTCTTTAAATGTTTGGTAGAATTCACGAGTGAGGCCACCTGGGCCTAAAGATTCTTTTTGGAAGCTTCTCAATTATTAATTCAATTTCTTCAATAGTTATAGGACTATTATATTATCTATTATCTATTTCATCTTTGGAGAATTTTAATAGTTTAGAATTGACTAGAAATGGATCAATTTCCCCTAAGTTGTTGAATTTATGTGTTTAGAGTTATTTATAATATTACCTTATTTTCCTGAGGTCTTAGTTTATCTGTAGTGATATTGCCATGGGTTACTTGAACCTATTGTAGGATTTATAGTATTTTTGAGTGTATCACTTCATACAATTTTTTTAGTTGTTTTAAATGGTAATTCAATATGCATATGCAACTCATTGCTGTCCACAAGTATCAACGTTTTACTACTTTGAATGAAGCATATAAACTTTATGTTTTAAAATGTACCTGGGATTTGTTTTAATCAGGTATGGTAAGAAATGCAGACACAGAAATGACCATTATGAAGGAAGAGGTTATTACACTCAAATATCCCTAGAAACAAGAGACATGGCATGACATGCAGGGCCACATGGAGAAGCATCAGAGTTGGTCATGGGGTGGGGCAATGGGCAAGAGTCTTTCTTGTGGTTTTCATGAGAAGGAATAAGCAAGATAGGGTAAGTCGGCTAGTGGGGTTAGGACTGGCTAGTTTGAGTAATTTCAGTGGGCTCTGAGGTGTAGGAGTACCTGGCCCAGGAGTGATAAGGGTAGGGGAATACTGGCCTGGAATGTAAAAGCCTGATAGAAGAGGTATGGAAGGTATGGGTTCTGGATTGGTTAGTTTGCATATGAAAGGCACTCTCACAAATGAGTCATTTACTATCTTGAGGAAGTAGCTAACCCTAGGAGGTGCAGTTCCATCCCAGTCAGCAAGGTCCCAGATACCAGAGCACCAAAAATACAGAATATAAAAAAATATAGTTAATATAACTGATTCTATTTAGATCACTTTATCTGCTCTATAGTTTAAATAGAATTATCTTAAGACTTTCCTCAATCTCTTTCTCTCTAGACAGAAAGATATAGATAATATAGACTCCATATCAGACAGTGTTGTAATTTTTGCTTCAATCAGAAAATATGATTTAAGGAACTCAAAAGAAGTAGAATCGTTTATTATATTAACCTTTATTTTATGCATTCTGACGTTCTTCACTTTCTGAAGCTCTAATCTTTCTGTATGTTATCATTTCCTATCTGTTTAGAGAACAACCTTTAGACATTCTTTAGGAGCTGGTTTGCTTATAACAAATTCTCCTTCTTTTCCATCATCTGAGAATGTCTATAGTTTTCCTTTATTCACGAAGGATATATTCTTTAGATATGGAGTTTACAGTTCTTTCTTTTCAGTACTTGAAAAATGTGTACCACTTCCTTCTGGCCTCCACGGTTTCAGATGAGAAATCTGTCACTTGAATAGTGTTTCCCTATAAGTAATGCACTGTTTGTCTCTGGCTGCTTTCAAAGCTTGTTTATTTTTAGTTTTCATAAGTTTAATTATGATGTGTCTTGTCATGGATTTCTTTTACTTTAAACTATTTGGAGTTTACTCAGCCTCTCAAATCTCCAGGATTATGTGTTTCATAAAATTTGGCAGGTTTTTCAGACATTATATCTTTGAATAATGTTTCAGTCCCATACTCTCCTTTCCCTCTGGGGCTCTAATAATATGACTGTTATCTCTTTTCTTATTTTCCTAGGGGTTCCGGAACTCTGTTCATTTCTTTTTTCAGTTTATGTTCTCTCTGTGGTTCAGACTGTGGAAATTCTATTGATCCATCCTCACATTCGCTGATTCTACTCTCCATCATCTTCATTCTATTCTTGATCTCATCCAGAAAGACGTTTATTTAACTTTTTGAATTTCATCTGTTCTATAATTTCCATTTGGTTCTTTATTTAACTTACATTTTTCCCGAGATTCTGTATTTTTTCATTTGTTTCATGAGAATTCAAAATCATTTGCTGAAGCAGAACGTGGGGCACGATTAACATTGCCTCATTACAGAAGGGTACTATAGAAGTTCTGCTCCCTGTTAAGCCCTAGAGAAGAGGTGGAAGGAAGCAGAGTGCCAACCAAGCTCTACCTCTCACCACTTCCTTCTACCTCATTGATGTTACATGGAGCGAGAGGCTTAGTTCCCCACTGGTCCTTGCTCACATTTGGAGAGAAGGGAAGCAGAATGCCAACCATCCTGCCTCACTTTTCTTCACTCTACCTTGTTGATGCCTGATAGGAGTGAAGACTGTGTTCCCCACTGGATCCCACTGACTCCAGGGATTGGGTTAGAGTAGGAGTGCCTGCTGACCCTGCATTACATCCTACTGGATCTTGCTGACACCAGGAGTGGGAAGAAAAGTGGATTGCTTACTAGCCCAACCTACACCAATTTGCTCAGTTTCCTTGACAACAGGTGCAATTAGACGTGACTAGACCCTCCAGGCATCATCTCTTTAAATCTCGTGACCGCTGGCTGGGGATAGACTCTCAGCTTGTGACAACCCTGTTGACACTACCCTGGTGGGGTACTTGGAGCTCCACCTGCTTCTGCCAGGAAAGAAATAGAAGATAAACTCTCCTCTCAGTCCCACCAACACCATTCTGGCAGGGGAAGTGGAGGACTGCCTACTTCAAATGCAGGAGTGATAGATTAGTTTTCTGCTTGGCCCCATCAACACCACAGATAGGAGAGGGGAAGGAAATCAGAGTCTACTGCTTGTGAGGCATGAGGGTGGCATGGGGGAGGGTACAAAATTAATTATCTGCTTGGACCCACTGAACCTATGTGGGTGGGAGACATGCGGTTCTTCCATTAATGTTTGGCTAGAATAGGGTGGGAAGGAATAGGACTGTGCTATCTTGGCAAAACCAGAAGTCCAATAAATAGGAGTATTTAAAAAATGTTTTCTCAAATATAAATTGTTTCCAATATTTACAGACAATCCAAGATAGATGTTTTTTCCATTTATATATTATGATTCCCTTAGTTCTATAAGTTTTTTTTGGAGTGACAGAAAATGTTGCCAAACATTAAAATGTAAAAATCAAGGAACACAAATAATTAGGATACTTAATGCCACCATCAATAACAATCACAGTGTATTTCAAAGTGGTGAGGAAGATTTTTCTAATTTCAGAGAACCAGTGTCTTCTCAGGGGAAGAGTCAAGAAGGTACAGAAAACATTCAGAGAAGTTGATTTAGGGGATAGAGGGTATTTTCCTTATGAGAGATCATGAATTCTAGAGGATGGTGTGGTAAAATTTTAGGATTTGCAAAGGAGTGAGAGTGGTAAAAATAAAAAGTGGATGTACACTGCCCTTTGGGATATGAATGCTGAGAATGAGTGAGGGATGACCCAAAAGAACTGGTGTTCATGTGCCAGCAGCTATAAAGAGGGATAAATGTATAATTACATACTTCAACATGGAAGGAAGACAGATGATGATGGTAAGATCTCACACTCCTACGATCTTTGGGGATGAGACTTTGGAGGTGGATAGGAATGGATAACTTAGCAAACATACATCACATAAAAGGATTTGCTAATGATAAATAATAAATAATAAATAATAAATAATCCACCAAGTATTCAACACTTTCACTACCTAAACACATGTATATACTTTGCTATAAATGAATTTAGCATTCTCAAAACTCAGCCCTGACAAGTAACAAACTAATGTCAAACGTGGAGAGTTTGCTAATATATTCAGAAATTGAGCTCTTGTCCACAAGATAAATGTCTCACCATTTACTTTTCCCTCCTATCAGTTTTATTCCTGATAGAAGTTGTGATAAAAATCACAGTACCATTTACATGTGATAATAAGATGAATAACACTCAGTGATGGCTTCTTCTGCTCCTATCAAAGAGCCAGGGATTCCAATACATGCCCAGTTGCGATAGGAAAGGAAATCCATTATAGCCACCAGAATTCAGAAAGAATAAAAGTGGTGAAAGGTAATGAGTGGTTGTGCCTAGTCAAAATAGGGAAATTCTAGAATGGATGTTTTCATAAAATATATTCATCATTTCCCTTTTATGAGATAACTGAAAAAATGTAAATCTAATCCCTTCTCTAAGATTAAATTTTGACTTGCCCACAGAGCTGGTGACGGTAAAGAGTTTCAACTGTGTACTTATTTCCTGCTCATGGAGAGCATGACAGCATATATCCATTTGATCTTACTTTTAGACTTAAATATACATAGGGATGTCAGCTAAAAAACAAAATAAAATAACAATTTCAGCTCAGGTGTAATTGGATTTTTGACATATCAGATAGAGCTCCGATTACATTTGACAGATGCATATTGATTTTCATTTTAAACTCTTCTTATCCAACATATTTTGTTATTTCTTGAATTTTGTGCTGTAAATTAAAGGTTTGAAGTGATAGAAGATTTTAATTAACCTCACTGACAATGTAATACCTACTCTGGAACTAGAGTCCAATATTATAGTTTTTCATGCAAAAACAAACATAATGAGAAATTTAATATTTGTGTAGCATAAAGCAGGAATTCTGTTGTTTTGATTGTACCAAACAGGTCATAAGGCATGGTTTAGAACATATTTTTGCTTGTCAGAGTCTAAGAATTAAAACAAAAATGTGAAGTCTACAAAATTGCTTTGTTTCTCAAAAGTGACCCAGATGTGTTAAAGCTGTCGCCACCTTTACTATTTCTCCAAACTTTCCTTACAGCTTCCATGTCTTGAGGCTCTTGCATAGAAGCTAATGCATTCTAATTTTTTCCATACCAGTGGATTCCATGCCAGTGATCTTCCATACTTTTGCCTTGATTTCTTCTCTATCTTATGCATGCGGCTAAATGCTCAATTTTAAGCATGTTTTCATATGTTTCCCCAAGGAAGGCACTTGATATTTGGTCCCACCACAATAAAAACATTACTAGACCAATAAAACTGGAAAGAGGATACTGATACTACATTTTAAAAAACAAAATTGCACTCTCTAACTCACATCTTGCTTGATCCCAAAACTAGTAGGAAAGTATATGATTTGCCTTTCATTTTACTATCTGAACACTTATTTTAAATTTTTCTTTCTTATGTCTTTTCTAGCATCTAAGAAAAAAAAGTGTTCCATTTTTTTAAGAAAGAGAAAATATTTTAAACTTAGCATCAAAAATAGATTATTCCAAAAGCAAACAAACCTATATAGATCTGTTTTTATTAATATCATTAACATAGACTGACAGAATCTTTGAGTTCTAATTTAATGGTCCTCATGTATAACCTCCCAGTGAATGCAGGAATATATTCTAAAAAGTCTATGGGAGATGGTCCCTCAGCAACCATTTGGACCCATCATCTGATGAAGAGTTCCTATTTCTTAAGGTACTCAGTTCCTGCATGAAGCAAAATTAGAAAGTTCTTCCTTGTTTTAGTCCCTAGTTCCACTGCTTGGAGCTACCAGTTTCTGGTTGAAGTTCTAGTCTCAGCAGCAATATAGGAAATCAAACTCCGTCTTCCACACTTGGAGAAGTCACTTTTCCATGCTCACTATAATTTATTCCCTCAAGCACTAGACCCACTTCTATACATCCGTCAATGTCTTGCTAGTTATCTAGGCTTCCAGGGATTTAAGATCCTGACTGTCTTGTCTTTGCTAGGTCCTTCAATATGCGATCCCAAACTAGTAAGGTTAGCTCGGCGCTATATTTCATCTATGATGAGTGATTTTCTGGATCTGCAAATACTGTCCTTGTTTTGGGACATCACCATTTCTACCTAGATTATAACACGTTGACTGTTGCCTTATCCTTAATGTAAGATTTTCCAGATTTCTGACTTCACTCTTTCCTAACAGCTGTAGCTATGTCTGGTTTCTGCAGCACCAGTTAGGTCTAGTTGCAGGTTTCGGTTACAGGTACCTGCAACAGAGCTGTCTGACCATTTATCAGGTATTTACTAGCCATTTCCTGAGGTATAACATTACTCAATATCCTTCATTACTCACTATCCATGCAAAGAAGCACTCTATCTTCCAGTATCTTAATATACAGTATGTTTAATTGACCTAAATTATCCAGGTATGATCAAACTAGTGTGAAGCAGTTTGGAGCAATTACCTATATTCTTACACTTGAGAAAAGTGATTTTACTATTATGGCTCAAATTTACTTTAAATTTTTAGATAAACTTACTACAAAGTACGTTATCAAGAATGAAGTAAGCCAAAACCAAGTATGTGCTCCCAAGCTGCACACCACCATATTCCGTTTATGCTATTGATGCTTTGAACCCAAATGTCAGACATTCTATTATTTCCTTAATACTCTGTCTTAAAGACCTCAATAAAACATTACAGAATACTGAGATTAAATATGCACTTGGCATTCTAGCATATTGGTTTTCTCTTCCTGTTTTTTTGTGATACATAAATTTACTAAATAGTTTATGGGTTTAGACAAGATAGAAGTGGCATGGACTCAGATAAGACTCTATCAGCAATATTATAGCCATCCCTGCAGGATAATTCATTCATTCACATTGTCCCTTCACTAAGGACTTTCCTAGCCAGCATCTTCAAAATTGCACCTCCAACACTATGATTTTCTTTATCCCCCTCCCCTGCCCATTTTCTCTCCCCATCCTGTTCGATTATTGTCTGCCTCTTCCCAACAATATGTAAATCCCAGGAGGGCAAAGATTTCTGTCTGTTTAGCTCTCTGCTATATCTACAGAATTTAGAACAGGATTTTAGCATATAGTAGTTCTCAATAAATATTAGTACACGAATAAATCGAGCAAGGAACTGTTCTATTTTCTAGGAATACTGTAAAAAGTGAGACAAAAAATATCCCTGTGTCATGGAACTTCTAGTGGGGAAGAAGAAGAGGAATAAACAGATGACTATGTAATAGGTTTTAGGTTAATTATTTAAAGATAGAGGCTGTTTTGGGGGAAAACTTCTCCAGAAGAGTGACATTTAATGTAGGCTTAAAAGATTTAGAGGAAGTTAAACAAGAAGTTGGGATAAGAGTGTTCCAAGCAGAAGGGTGAGCAATTTAAAGGCCTAACTAGGAATTGGCTCAGAACGTTGATGTAGGATCTCAGGAAAGAGTGGGAGAGATTAGAGAAGGGAAGGTGAGAAAAAAAAGCAGGAACCAGATCCTTTGGGGCCTTTCTGACCTTACCTCCTAAAGTTGAACAGGAAAACACGGGGAGCTTTTAAACAGTATGGCCCAATTTATGTTTTATGAAAGATCACTCTGTCTTCTGTATGGAGGTTAGAGTGTAGGGTGCAAGACAGAAATAAAGGGAGCTGTTGCAGTAGTTCAGTTGGTACAGGCTAGGGTGAAAGCAGTGGAGGTAGTAAAAAGTGGTCGGAAACGGGATATATTTTTATGGCTTTGGTATCAGTCTTCACTGATGAGCTGGAAAAGTGCAATGAGAAAAGGAAGGACTTAAATATGATCCTAGGTTTCTGGCACAATAAACTAGATAAATAATGGTGCTATTAACGGAGATGGAGAAATCTTTGGGGAATAAATTAGCATGAGAGGGAAGGGACAGGTATATCAAGACTAACATTTAGCAAGAGATACCTACTAGAGATCCATGTGAAAAAGAAAATATGCAGTTGAAACTCGGGAGAAAGTTTGGAGTTGGAGATATAAATTAGGAGGTCACGGTGTATAGATGGAACTCACAAGCCTGAAAGAAATGACCAGGATGATCATATAACTGGAGAAGAGACAGGACCGAGCCCTTAATCAAGCCAACACCTAGAGTTCTGTTAGCAGATAAGAGACAGAAAAGAAGACTCAGAAAGGCGGAACAATGACGTAGGAGGAAAACCAAATGCCTAGTGAATATAACATTTCAAGGAGAGCAAAGTCAACTATGTCAAATGCTACTGAGCGATGAAGCAAAAGAACATAGCATTGACCTATAGATATTACAACATGAAAGCCATGATTTCCCTAAAAAAAGCAATTTCAGTCGAGTTGTCAGGATTAAATCCTCACTGAAGTGAGTTAGAGAATTGAGAATAGAGATAAAGAAGTATAGTAAACATAGACATTTCTTTCTAGAAATTTTGCTTCAAATAAAAAGAGAAAAATGCATCAGTGGCTGCAGGTGCCATCTGCAGATCAAGGTGTTCATTTATATACATACCGCTATCATAACAAGCTAGTATATACTGTGGGAATCATCCAGTCAATACAAACGTTGCAGATGTAGGTGAGATGAGGAATAATTGAGAGGCAAGGCTGTTGAATAAACTAGAACAGGTGGGATCTGGGGCTCAAGTGGAGGGGCTGCCTTGAGATAGGAGTACAAATAATTTGGCCCTAGTATTGGAAGTAAAGTCAGAGTTCTTTTTGTTTGTTTTTGCTCTGTTTTTTCTTTTTCTTTGTCCTTCAGCCATATTCAGCTCTACATGTGCAAGTATAGAAATGGCAGAGAGTTGGTTTGTGTCTGATGTAGTAACTCGATCACTTTTCCCGATACTTCACTCCCCCTCTTTATTATAATTATATAATCCTGGCCATGCTTCGATTGTGATTTGACTTTAATGTTTCCTGTGTTAAGATAGGCCATTATATTTCCCATCTCCACTGATACTAAGCATGACTTCATCGACCAATGTAATGCGGGTGTGGGTGAGAGCATGCAAGTTGAAACCTTAAGAAGTATTTTGTATTTTCACTTGCCCTCTTGTGCTTCTTCCAGCCACAATGAGAACATGTTCTAGGAAAGTCCCAGAAAAAGTAAACATATAGAGCAGCCCTGAATCTGATGCACAATCTAAAGAAGAGCTTCCCAGATAATCAGCAGATCCATAAGCAAGAAAAATAAATGTTTCTGGTTATAAGACATTGGGATTAGAGGGATGTTTGTTTGCAGTTTTAATGCAGCAATCACTGACTAATTCACCATGGTTGTGGTTTTGCCTAGTGTATAGAAGGAAGATGGACAAGGGAGTTGAAAGCATAAAGAAGGGAGTGACTATAATGATAGATTGTAATGACCATTTATCAGAAGTTTGGGATGTAAGTGTTCAATATACTAAAATCCGCATACTTGTATCACAAGGATATAATGGAATTTGTCCAGTGCCTTGTGGAAAATGAAGAACATAATTATGACATATTTTCCGAGATCTAAGAGTTTAGCAAAATAAAATTAGGTCAATGTGTTAGAACTTGCTCCTAATCTACCCATGCTATTATTACTATTCACGTTTGTTTTTATTGTAAGCATTCTAAATGATTTTAAAGATATATTAATATATTTTTAGGAATTAAACTAACTGCTTAGCTTTGGAATCCTCCTTGTTCCACTTTTTGTGCAGTAGCAACCAAAACTCAACTTATCATCACATTACCATCCCAAATTCACCTAACACAAAGAAAGACATAGTCTTACAGGAATTCTAAAACATGCCATAGATTTTTAACAATAAAATTAAAAAATAATTAGTGTTCGGAATAATTCCAGAAATGATATTATCTGACAGACTTTTAAAAAAAACTTTTTATTTGGAAATGTACAATTATCAAAACTAAGAAAGTAACATTGGTATAATATGATTAACTAAGCTATATACTTTATTCATCAGTTATTCCCCTAACGTTATTTTACATCCCAGGATCCACTCCAAGATTCCGCATTGCATTTAGATGCCATGTCCCCTGAGTCTCCTTCAATCTATGACTCAGTCTCTCCTTGTCTTTTATGACATTGACACTTTTGAACAGTACTGATAAGTTATTCTATAGAATGCCCCTCAGTTTGAGTTTGTCTGATGCTTTCTCATGGTAAGGTTGAGGATATATATTTTGGGGAATGATACCAGAGAGATTACTTCCCCTTCTCAGTGACTAATTATCAGGAGATATAATGATGTTGATATATTTTAATCCCAGTCATGTTAATCTTAATTAATTTGGTTAAGGTGGTATCTGCCAAGTTCTCCAGTGTAAAGTGAGTATTTTCTCTTTGTATTTAATAAATATTTTGTGGAAATACTTTGAGATGATGCAAATATTCCCTTTCTCTTTGAACTTTCACTATCTAATCTGATCATCCATCAGTGGACCTAGCTTGTATCAATCATTTATTTAGTACTACTTCAGACCCCAAAACATTCAGTTGACTATATTTGTGTGGGTCTAAATCTGGGTTTTCTCTTCCATTCATTTGAGCTTTATGACGATCTTTAGTCAATACAAATTGTCTATATGTCTATGTTTAGCCAATACAAATTAAAGTATTTTTTAGGTATATCTTAAAATCTGTTAGTGTAAGTATTCCAATTTTGTTCTTCCCTCTCAATTTTTTTTTGGAAATAAGTTCTTTTGTCTTTCCATATACATTTTGGAATCAGCTTGTCAATATCTACAAAAAAGGTCTGATGAGAAATAGATTGGAAATACATTGGATCTATATATCAAATTGAAGAGCATTGACATTTTAACAATATTAGGTCTTCAATCAATGAACGATATACCTATTTATTTAGGCTTACTGGATTTCTTTCATCAGTGTTTTGTACTATTCAGTATACAGATCGTGCACATGTTTTGTTAGATTTTTACCTAAGAATTGCAGGATTTTTTCTTATTGTAAATGATATTTTTAATGTCAAACCCCACTTGTCCACAGCTAGTATATAGAAATGCAATTGGTTTTTGCATATTGACCTGAAGAACTCTTTAATTCCACATTTTGAAAAGTATTTTTGCTGAGTATAGAATTATAGATTGATAATATTTTTTTCTTTAATCACTAAAGATGTCACTCCATTATCATCTAGCTTGCATGGTTTATGAAGAGAAGTCTTTATTCTTCCATATGTAATGTGTCTTTCTTTTAAATCTATCTCAAGATTTTCTTTTTGTTGCTTGTTTTCAGCAGTTTAAATATGATTTACCTAGGTTTTTAAAAAAATGCGCAGCTATTATCTTTTCAAATATTTCTACTTTTCATCTGCAGTATTCTTGCTATCTTTCTGCCTTCTGGAATTGCAATTATAAGTATGTTAGACTGTTTGATATTGTTCTATAGCTGTAAAAGCCTCTTTTGTTTTCTATCTTATTTTCTCTTTATCTTTAACTTAGTGTAATTTCTATTGACCTGACTTGAAGATCGCAAATTCTTTCCTTAGCTGTGTCAAATCTACTGACGAGTCCATCAAAGGCATTATTTATACCTTTTTTTGTGCTTTCATTTCTAGCATTTCTGTTTGGTTCTTTTTAAATAATGTCCATCTCATTGCTGAAATTAATCCATTCTGTCACCTTGTCCACCTTTTCCATTCGAAGCTTAGACGTATTAGTCATAGTTATTTTGAGTGCCCTATCAGATAGTTTGAACATCCGTGCCATGTCACAGTTTGGTTCTAATAACTGATTTTTTCTTCAGAGTGTGTTATTTTCTCCTTGTCCTTTGTATGTCTCATAATTTTTATGTTGAGAGTGATACAATTTTGTTTAGTGTAGGGGCTAGTTTGCCAAAGGGTTTTTCCTAATATCCATTCCACCCTCAGCTTTAGGTCTTCCCTTGGCACCATACCTCATATAGGGTCTGCCTTTTGCAACTTGTGCAGTGTTACTTGTGATTAATGCTCGTTAACCTTGTCATGGAATCAGTGACGGCAGTGTTCTCTGTTGTTCTGGTCAAGTCTGATTCCTATGCAGGCATCATGTCCCTTGGTCTTAGGGATGTGGCATTCTCAGTTTTATTGTCCCTCTGCTAGCTGTAGTTCTGCGTCTTACACATATTCCTGCTTCTCCTCAGGATTAGAAGATTTTTTCCTCTCTCCTTCCAACCAAAATGGGTTTTCACCAGGGCCCTACAGGCTAGGATATTTGTTGTTCATCACCACATAGGTTAAGGCTTTTGTTAGGGAATATAAGAGGGAAGGGTGCAGGAAGATTTTATGCCCTTCTCAGAGAAGCTGCAGACCCCTTTTCCAAGGGACAACTTTTTAGAAGTTTTCCAGTTTCTTCTGTGAGAGCCAGAGGGGTTTTGGGGGACGAAGCTTCCAAGAGGGTGCCATAGTCCCTATAACTTCAACCCTTGGCATCTTTCTACTCTTTCATCAGTGCACATTCAGTGTCCCAATTCTCCAAACTCCCTAGCTGAACTCTTCTTACAAGCGTAGAACTGTACTTGCATTTAGTATCTCTCTGCAAGTGCCAGTCTTTGCTTAGATTTGGGGCCAGTTGATTTCCCTGTGACTTCAACTCTCATTAAAATACGAACTTTCTGTTTTGCCATCTTTTTGTTGTTGTTATGCATGTGAGCAATGCCTTTTCCATTGCTAAACACTGAAACATTGCTGAGCAGAACCTGGAAATGCCAACTGATAGATTTTTAAAATGAGAAAACTTCAAAGGTCTAGAGGATGTTTCTTGCCTAAGGTTATAGGAGCTGGCGGCAGGGTAGAGTTCACTGTAACCACATCAGCAAAACACTATTTCTATGGACCATTTGCTGGGGCATTAAAACATTTTATTACAAAGAAACTTTCTCTAAAACACATTTCTTTTAAATGGTGTTTATAATAATGGAGTTTTGTTTATACAGTGATGCCAAAAGATGTACTAATTTTTAATCCATTTTGGTCTGTTTCTCTTCTGGAGATATTTGTTTTATTTTCTGAAGTAAGATTAGTAACAATCTGTTTTAAATGTAGCATTTTTTATTTCTGGGTGAAATGGATTTTCACTGGGGAGGAATTATTTTATAGTCCTTTAAAATGCTGGTATTTTACACTTTACTAAATATCTAGTGAATAACTGAGAAAACATGGTTGTTGCATTTAAAGCTATTAAATTCTAAAATACATATTCTTCGAGTATGTAATTTCTATTGATTATAGAAAGGATTCTAAAATTAGAATAACATTAATATTAACAGCGAAAGCAGTTGCAACAACAATAAAAGCAAAATTATTATCCTATAAATTTGTATATCCCTCTACATGTATAAAATGCTTTGAGACACAGAGTTTTGGCTTTACATTTATTATCTGGATTAATGCTGAATTAGAACATTGTCTTGGTGAATCATCATTAGCATAACTCATTGCTTAAAAATATACTTTCTCATTTTAAGGATTATACATAATACTTTCTATAAAAACATAACAACATAAAAATAAGAAAAATTGTATTATTTTATTCCAGAGAAGGATTTTGACTTTCATTCACTGGCAATAATATAACTGAGTTTTAACTAAGAAATGCTCTCTTGAGAATTTATGAAATCATTTTTCGAAAACAAGTGTTTAAGTTGAGTGATATGTGTTGCCATTTAAATATTATAGACAAGTAATATAAGTAGAAGAGAAATTAACTTATCAAAAGGCACATGTAAAACTGTACGAAATACTGTATATAGTCACTGATAGAATTTTGTTCTTACTTCCCAGATATCCTATGCTGATGGTGGGCTATTTTTTAAACAACATCAAAATGAATAATTTATATCCCTGGTTTTTGATGTTTTATACTGAGAATAGAGAAAGGGGCTAGCCTTATCAGATATTAACACATACTATAAAAATCACAATTTTTAAAAAGTAAGGTACTGACTAATTATAGACAAATTAATTAATGAATCAACAAATAGGATGACCATAAATAGACCATAAAGTATGTGTGTATGAATATATTAACTATCTCATTAATATATCCATCAATTGATAGACTAATAATATTGAATATATTAAACATTTAATATATTCAGTTATGCATCACTATATTATATATTTCCATATAAATTAACTTATAAATAACTGATTTATATTGGTTATAATAATTAGTAAATAATGCATCATTTATATATTAATTACATTAATGGTATTTTTTTTCAGTGGGAAAGAGCTGGTTTATTTCACAAATGATACAATCGAAACTTGCTATCTAGCTAAAGGAAAAACAAACAGGAAATTTCACATACCAAATATAAATTCCAGATGAATTGCATATTTAAATTTTTTTTTCTGCTTTATCTCCCCAAACCCCCCTGTACACAGTTGTATATCTTAGTTGCACATCCTTCTAGTTCTGGGATGAGGGACGCCACCTCAATGTGGCCTGACGAGCAGTGCCATGTCTCTGCCCAGGATCCGAACCCTGGGCCGCCGCAGTGGAGCGCGCGAACTTAACTACTCGGCCACGGAGCCGGCCCCTAAATATTTTTTAAAACTGTAAAAGTCTTGGAAAAATTTTAGTAGTCTATTTTCACGTTTGAAGGAGAAAACCTTTCTAACCAAGACAGGTGACTCAGAGGATATAAAAGACAGGACCATTCTACTATATAATTGGAAAAAAATTATGGGAAAAATTCTATAATCAAACACAATAAACAAATAATAGATTGGAAGAAATATCTCTCAGAGAGATATCAAAAATGTTTTTTTTCTTCTTCTCCTCAAAGCCCCCAAGTACATGGTTGTATATTCTAGTTGTAGGTCCTTCTGGTTGTGCTATGTGGGATGCTGCCTCAGCATGGCCTGATGAGTGGTGCCCTGTCCGTGCCCAAGATCCGAACCCGTGAAACCCTGGGCCACCAAAGCAGAGCGTGCGAACTTAAACACTCGGCCACGGGGCCAGCCCCTAAAAATGTTTTTTAATGGATAATATGAAAAAGTGTTACAAATTAATGGCAGATAAGAAAACAACCTAATATCACATGAAATGGGCAAAAATTACGAAAATATGATTTACAAAAAGCCAATTATGAACAGCAATGTTAGATCTGCAAGTTCTGTTTCCTGGGACCCAAAAGATTTCTTGTATCAGCCAATTAAATGGCTTCATGTTGACAATAGAGACATTAATTCGAAAAGAAGAAAGGGTAATGTTACCTAATATTTATTGATCTACCTATATATCTGTATTTAAATAAAGCTAAAATAGAATGCTGAAATTTTTAAAAGTTACATGAAAATGACACTAACTAAAATTATATCCAGTTAGTATTAATTACATGTAGAAAATTATGTGAAAAAATAAAGGTTTGATGTTTTAAAGAAAAAATAAATTTAAGTGGAATAGAGCAACATGGTTAAATATATCTTCCCTATATGCTTTTCTGCCAGGAATCTTTATCAGACCAGAAGTAGGATTCCCTAATATTGTGATTACTCTGATGACAACAACCTAAATTGAGGCTCTAAATCTTTTCTTTTAAATTAAAGATAAAATTTAATGAGCACTTACAGAAATTATTAACATTGTGTAAAATGTTTTGAATAGCGTGCTAATCCTTTTACCACTGCATCATGGAATATCAAGAGTGCTAAAGTGATATAATAGTCATTATATAATAATACTTTTAATTATATTAATCTTTCTCATGAAAATGACTAAAGATTTTCTACTCTTGACCAGAGAAAATAAATTTTATTTATTTATTGTATTGAGGTCACATTGGTTTATAACAGTGTGTAAATTTCATGTGTACATCATTATATTTTGGCTTCTCTATAGACTGCATTGTGTTCACCACCAAAAGTCTAGTTTCCATCCATCATCATACATATGTGCCCTTCTACCCCTTTCGTGCTCCCTCCACCCTCTACCCCTCCGCTAACCACCAATCTGCTCTCCGTATCTCTGTGTTTGGAAAATTGTTATTTTAAGCAAAGCCTTCATGTTATCTACTAAGCAATAAGAGAAAATATGATAAAGTAAGCTGTTATGTTTAATCAGTAATAAAATATTAAGTATAAATAATCATAAAAGTAGTTTGTATTATGTGACAACAAATTGTATATTTTCTGTTGCTCTAATATCACAAAAAAGAATGAGATATCCTGTTAATACTATCGCTATTTTTAAAAGGTGCTCTAAAATGGTTTTGAGCATGATTTGTCCATTAGAACACATGCAAAAAATATGCAAAAATAAAATTTAAACATTTCTGAAGCACAAAGTTGATGAATTAGTGAAAATAGATAAAATCGACAGTGATACAAAGATTCAATATCACAGAAATGTCATTTCTTCCTACGTGTATAAAGTTATAATTTAAAATAATCCCAATAAATACTCTATCAAGTTTTCTCTGGAGGTAGTCAAGTTTATTATAAGGTTCATATAGATAAAGAGACAGGGAAGAAGAGCCAGTAAAACCCTGAAAAGGAAAAGTAATGTGGGAGAGCTATCCTCAACACATATTAAAGTGCACCATAATGTCTCTCTAATTCAAAGAGTGCAGTTTTGGCTCTTAAAGACAGAGATCAGTGGAATAGTAGAGATAATCCAGAAAGAACCCAAGTACATATGGCAGTGTAGTCCATGATAAGGTTGGCATATCAAATCAGTGGGGATAAGATGGGTTTTTAAATAAATCTTGGAGAAATAGCCATTTGGATAAATAGATGGAAGGAAATACCATGTTCTTAGATTGAAAGACTCAGTAACAATATTTCTAAAATGCCAGCTGTCCCCAAATCAATGTATAGTTTCAATACAATTTAAATAAAAGTCCTAGCAGTGGTGTGTGTGTGTGTCTATGTATCTGTGCATCTGTTTGTGTTTGGAAATTAACTAGCTAATTCTAAAATTCTTAGGAAAGTGCAAAGGATCTAGAATAACTAAGAAAATCTTGAAGGAGAGGAAAACTTGGAAGGATTTATGTTACAACATATCAAGACTTGCCATATAGCTATAATAGTTAAAACAGTATGGTATTGGTGCAAGAATAGACTCATAGAAATACTGTCACCAGATTCGGAAGAAGTGTCACTGCAATTCAATGAAGGAAAGGATAGCCTTTTCTATAAATGGTACTAGGACAATATGGTCTACATAATGAATAAAATGAACCTTGACTCCTATGCCGCACCATATTTAAAATTATTGAGCTATGTTTCAGGAAAATTAAACAATAATGCTTCTAGTAAAAAGAGGAATATATCTTCGTGACTCTATGCTCCAAGTTATTGAGATTATTGCCAGTATACAGTACCTAGATATCAACTCTCTGGGGGAGTTGCCTTCAGCCGAAGAGAGAAGAGAGTCACCTGACCAAGGTCTAACTCCTTTCCTGGGGCAGAGTGCATTTACTGATGGATTGATGTGGGCAGTGGTCGGGAGCGGGGGGAATGAAGGTATAAAATCCTGGCCTCCTTATTCCAAATTGGGGCAACTCGAAGAGCTGTCCTAGTTTCAGTGCTTGCCATGGTGTGAGCTGATACCTCTGCCCCCAGCTTTTCCCTCTGCTCAGTCTTGCTTCATTCTCTTCTTTCCTCAGGGGTGTTGGTCCTGAGAGGACTCCCTAATAAACTTCCTGCATACTCACTTCCTTCTCGGAGACAGCTTCCCAGCAAAACTGTTTTGCAATAATGATACTTAAGATACTTCTGAGTGAAACTTGGACAGATATTTTAAAGTTTTATTTCATCATTTATTAATTGATATTTTATAGCTATCTTCTGTTTATCACAGTATTGTGTAGTTGGGCAAGAACCCAAGCCCTACATTCAAACCCAAGCTCCAGCATGTATTGTCTATGTGATTTGGGGCATAGCTCCTATATGTCTCAGTATACTCCTCTCTCACATAGGGGTATTAATAGACTCTATCACATAGGGTTGATGTGAGGACTAAATCAATTAATATTTGTAAAGTGCTTAAAATTGTTCCTGGCACAGAGTACAGTGCTATTGCTCATGGGAAGTGACACTGGTTTCCATTAAAATACTATTAAGTAAATTATTATATAAATGAGACAAAAGTATGCCAAAATTTGTGAAAGTGGTATATGAAAAACTGAAATTTGATGATTTTTTTAAATGGAAATGTTGAATAAGAGTAGAATACATAAAGGATTAGGGATATCAAAAGGAAGAACAAGGTTGGGTTATTTTAAAAATATAGATACAGACATAAATATAGATATTTACAAAGTTGGATACTTTTAAAATATAGCTATCTATATAGAAATAGATATCTACTGTTCTGTAAGAAATCCTTTTCTAGAAAACTGGTATTCACCAAGAAAACAAGACTATTTCATCAATGAGTAACTGATGAAAATTAAAATCATTTGTCTAGTAATTGTTTTACCTAGGGAAAAAACCAGATTTCAGAAGAAGAATAACTATTACGTATTTCTTTGTTCATTTTTCAGAAATACATTTGCTGGCATGTACTGGCAGTGTTAGGTCTTGTTTCTTATAAAACCGAAGACAATCAGGAACCCATCGTTGCATTTTCCTATCTTCACCTATACAAACAATACTAATAACCAATGCTTGTGTATAATTTTAGTGTTTAGAAATTTCTTCAGACACACAAGTACATTTGTTCTTCCTAAAAATATCCTGTTAGGTAAAACTGATTTTCATTTTTTTTATAATGTCCAAAATGGGGTCTAGAGGGGTCAGAAACTACCTCAAGCTAACACAACTTTTCCATGTTACGGTCAAAACCAGAACACAGATTCTCCGACTACAAGTCTAATGCCCAGGCCCTGCAGCTTGGCTCCCTTCCTAAAGTCTCATCTTATACAGATGCACATTTGTAAAGTAGCACCTTATTCCCTAGTGCTACAGTATGATATATAACAATGCTAATCCTCCTCCCACCATTTTTTTAAATATCACAATCAGAGGACCCAGGAAAATGTTACAGCTAAGATTTTTTCCTCAAAGGTTTAATCTTGATTTTGCTTCAGTGACATTGGATTATTTCCTAGTGAAAGAGAAAAAGAACACTGCAAGTCTTATAAATGTATAAGCTTTGCAGAAGGATGTCTTCTGAGATTACAATTCATCTATACTCTTGTCTCATTCTTGGTTACTTGGCCTAATTAGATGTGTAGACAAGAATGAGCTTCAAAATGAAAACCTGGCAGGTTAAGATTCTTCACTGACAGGAAGACCTTTTTCCCCCCTCCTGTCTAGCTCCTGTCACCCATTTTGAGAGAAAGATAAGAAAAAGAACAGTGAGCTTGTTAAAAACAAAATGATGCATCTAGTTATCTATAGCATAGAATGGAATTCATTCTAAGGAAGAAAAGTTCTAGAAAAAAATATTTCCTTGGAGGAATAAAATGTCTTTCCAATGTAAAAAAATAGTGTCAATGGCTAGAGTTGTAGTGTTGGCCAATACCATAATATATAGAGATCCAATTTTATTAAAGGATTTCATAAATGCAAAAGAACTTGAAATTTCAGGAAGAAGTTAATATAAGGAATTTTTGCAGAAATTAGTTTTATCCATGTCTTTTTGTCACATATAGACCAAAATGTTGGTAAAGTCAGGTTGAGACTAGGATGATGCAGAGAAAAGCTTATCATGGAATGAAACAGCAGCATTCGTATCTGAGGTACACATACTAGTCTGGCCAGCTGTCACTTGGTCTCCTTTTAATGGCTAGCACTTAACTGAATTGAACTGAAGGCACTGTCACATTATACGGCAAATTGGAGGATACAAGTTTAGAACCCCTCTGCTGAATCAGTTCATCTGAGAGCACATTTATAACGGTATGTTTCTTGGCCAGATATATGTTCAAAAAAATATAGCATTTCCTCCCTATGGAAATACACACGGCATTAGAAGAAAAAGTCCTAGGAAAACTTGTCATAAAGAAACTTTTGTTTAAGCTGGTATTTCACAAATTTATTTGAGCACAGAACTTAGTTTTTCTTTTTGTTAACATCATACCTATTTCCATTCCTTGAAATTAATATTCCACTCTACACATTTAGGTAAACACTGGTCAAGAACAGAGCCTCAAATATTCACCAAGGAAATGTTGCACTTAGATGTAGAAAGACTTAGTTTTAAGGTTACGAATGCTTTATATAGTATATGAGATTATCCCTAGAGGTAATTTTTACAATATGGTCAATGAATCCCAAAGTCCCTAAAAACGCCAAAATCAGTGTAAGAAATAGAGCTCCCACGTCCATTTACTCTTAATGTTTATGTTCCCCAGATCATCAGGACCATCCCTAACACTAATATTATACCATGCAAGAATATCAGAGCAAACAAGAAGTTTCTAGAAAGTAAAAAGAAACCCCTTTGGAGATTTTATTATATGGAACAGCAGGGAGTACACGTTGAACTGTTGACCCACTGCACGGGCAGAGTGTGCATTGCTTATTGTAAAGACAAGTCACGGCAGGGACTAGAGAAATCAATAAGGAATCCACCAGAAAACTGGATTAAATTTGAAAAACAGTTGAAGACAGTAAGAACAATATAAATTATAATTAAGATCGATGAGATTTAGGATGCTGACATAAATGACTACAGTAAATATAAAAGAAAGTCATGAACCCATTTGTATTGGGATGTTAGTAGTGGTTACTGATTTCAGTTAGTATTTTTGTATTAATTATGTTAAGATAATTCGTAGTTTATATTTACCATAACCATTATGATTAGTTTTTTGTAATTAAAACAAACATTATTTTAAGAAAATTCATATTTTTTAAATCTTCATCATTTCTTATGCCTTAGAGTTTTTCCTACTCATCAACATGCAGATGGGATGATTCATATACAGTACAAATAGATAGACATGCTGCAATAAATTTTCAGGGAATCATTAGCTTTGCAAAGATACAATTATTTTTCATAAGTGTGAGTAGCTTTAGTACACTAGTTATTTTAAATTTTCCAAAATCTTCTCTGACTCATATACTTATGCATCAAGTGGTATGACATTTAATCATTCAAAATCTCAAAGATAAAATATTTTGCAAGTTGTACTTGTGTGTTATGGAATGAAAAACAGTGCAGATGTAATGAATATACATAAAGTTATACCATCCATATTTTTCTATCAATTTACGAAAATTTGTCAAAATTTTTAAATTGTATATCTAATTTTTATTAAATATTTATTAAGACAACATATATTTCATAATCTCTGAAATGTGATAGCAGATAGAATGACAGAATATAAGGTAGAAATCCTGTACCTTGTGTCCGACTCAAACCACCAATCTTGAACGCAGAAGTCTTATTGAGGAAGCTCTCCCAGTAATCGTCAATGTTGAGATGTCTGGGCCTTTCCCGACCTAAGGAAAATATAAAGAGATATTACACTTCAACGTCACATTCAAGAGGAAAATATCAGTGGAGACTGAAACAGAATCAAAACTTTCCTCGAATGGGAAATTTCTCAGATTATTTTTCAAAGTATATTTTAAGATGACATTTAAATGGCACTTCTGAAGAACATATCCAACACTACAAATGGTTTTCTCTAGAACATTCAAAAACTACTATAAAATCAGCCCATAAATTCTTGGAATTTTAATTTAAACTACTCAAATAACAGATATTACGTAGACCCTGTTTGAGCCTGCTATCTAAAATTGGATTATACTGGTTAATATTTACATATGCAGAAATATACATTTATGCAATGTTAACAATAATTTAAACCAATAAATACAAAGTCAATCAATTATCCAAAACATACTGGCTACATAACAGGTATTTGCTTTTAGTGCTACCACGTATAAAAGATAAAAATCTCTGTTAGTACAAACATTTATACTTTTAAGTACATTGAACTAAATATCAGCTGACAGTGTCCTTGGAAAGGAGTGGGAGTGCATAATGTTACAATCCTTATGAAGGGGATTTTTGTAACATATAGTAAAATGGTATATATATTTACTGCTTTACTCATCAATACCAATTGTAGAAATACACCTTAAATATACACCTCAAACAGGAAACCATATGCATACAAGGGCATTATTTGTACAGCAATATGCATGGGGCATTATGTATCCAGCAAATTATTACAAATTATGAAAAGGTCCATGTCCTGGTGGCTAGTTGTATATAAACAAGATACAGCAAAAAATTGAGGTACTAAAATGTCATAAAAATCAATGGGAAAGGTGTCCATTAACTATTTTACTGGGATTCCAGACATATTGTTAGGTAGTTAGCAAGGTGAAAAAGAAATTATATAGTATTCTACCTTTGTGTGAGATAGAGGATGAAATAGGACAATGTGTGCATATATGCATTTATTCATATACACTCATTTTTGCAAAAACAAACACAGTATGGATAAATTGGAATCAAGTGAAGATGGTCACCTATACAGTTGGTTGAGAATGTGGTGGATCGTGTAGACACGGAAATGGGATTTCTTTAAGTAGAACTTTGTATACAGCTTTGAGTTTTGAACAATATGTGTCTCAGAAATTCAAAAATAAAACTAAATTTAAAAAGTTTGAAAAAGCAAACCTTAAAACTGAGTTTAAATAAAAAAATAAGGGCTCCATCTTTGTACAGACTGACAACAAAACTACACAGAGTGAAGAATTAATTAAAGAATATTTTGGCCACAGTTCTCTGATTTTTCTACTGCAGTGCAACATATTCTAGGAGGAAAAAGCAACTGCAAGATAGCTTGAACTTTATTTAGTAGTTTTTGGTTCCTTTTTGTTTTCTCCTCTTTTTTTGTAGTTGTGAGAATATAGTAATTTTGAAAATATGAGGGCTGCATGGCTGTGATAGAGCAAATGAGTACTGAATTGATGAGTTGGGAACCAGCTTTTTCATGGGGGAGAAGGGAAAGTGAGGTAAATTGAAGAGATTAAGGAGAATGCTACTAGTGAATGCTTACAAGGTTCAGGAAAATTGGTAATGTTTGTGATATGCTCCTGATGGCAGCATGAATTGCAATGATATAACCATTCTGGAGAGTAAGTTGGTTTTTATATCAAAAATCTTAACATATATATTCCTTTTAGCCGAACAATTGAACTATATAAAATGGATCACAGTAGTAGTAATTTTAGTAGAAGTAGAAATAATAGCTTAAAAAGATAAAATTAGTAACATCCAATATTAGATTTAAAATGTGTTTCAGAAAACTCATAATGAGTTGATTTTTATTTCAGACTCACACTATTCAGTCATTAAATAAAAAGTGATCAAAAACTCCACACGGTCTAATTTAAAAACATGGGTCTTCAATATGACAGGAAAAAGAGAACAAGCTTGGTTAGCGCCCAAATTTAATCCAAATATGCTATTTATAAAGAAAAGGGGGAAAGGAAACAAAGTCAGAACACTAGAATTTCTATAAACTTGTAAGGAATAAGCATTGGCATATTTGAATAATATCATAAGAATCTTACATAAGAATCTTACATAAGAATCCGTAAATCAACTAATTTACATATTTGGCTTTACAGATGAAATTGGAAGAACTTGACTTGGTAGATAGATTTCTACTTTCTGATTCTGGCTCCACCATTTACGAGCTGTGATTTCAGCCAAGATACTTCATCCCTCCCACCTTATGTTTTCTCCTTTATAAAATAATACTGTTGAGCTAATGGGTCTCTAAAGCTAAAATGCCTTGATTCTATGACACGATAGATGATATGATAATCTATGATAAAATAAGTTTGATTAATAATTACAAAATAACATATGAAAACATAAGAAAAACAACTTACTTGTTAGTATGATATCAACTAAAACATGTTCCTTGGTGGGATTGTGGAAACGTATAAATGTAGATGAATGAAGATCAAGGTACGTGGTTATTCTTTCTATGTTTAGAGGCCGAGGGACTAGCCCTATTCCAGAGAGGCAGAATCTCCATTCTTCAAACTGTTTCAAGACAAACACTCATAACATACATGTCCTAATTGTACACAGTCAATTTGCAACCCTTAATAAATGTACTACACATAAAATTACACAGGTAAGATAAGTTTCATTGTTAATATTTAACATGTGCTGTTTTATCACTCCTTTCTTTTCCAAATTCCTTTTGATTTTATTGAAAAATCAATGTGGTTTTACACTGAAAAGAAGAGGGCAAAAGACCGATATTCAAATATTAAACATATTTCAATGCATACAAGTTTATTTATAGCAAGATAAAAAAGAAATCTCAAGGAAAACCTTGCATTTCTGCTTAAGGTTTTTAAGAAAATCAATTTGTCTAACAAACTGGGTACTAAACACTGCATGAAGTTTCTAAAATCTTAGGGTGAATTTCAAAAGAAATCCAGAAAGTTATCACATGAAGGCAAAGAAGGTGAGGCACAGGTTGAAGTCCTATTAATAAGAGCACAACTGCGTGCCATATTATTTATCCCCATCATCTAGTACAGTGCATGTGCTGTTATCACGTGATGTGAACGAATGACTTGAAAAGGATGTGAAGGAGATTGAATGTGCCCATTGTTCTTATCTGGGTTTCATAAGCCTGCACGGCTCTGTTTGAAATTGTTCTCTGTATTCATCTAGAATAAAAGTCCCCTGAGAGAACAACAGACTGTGACTCAGTTCTGCACTGAACACTTTGCTAATGTTATAGATGAATGAAGAGGTCATTCAATAAAAACCGACAAACAATAGGGGCCCGCGCAGTGGCGCAACGGTTAAGTTCGCACGTTCTGCTTCGGCGGCCCGGGGTTCTCCGGTTCGGATCCCGGGTGTGGACATGGCACCACTTGGCAAGCCATGCTGTGGTAGGCGTCCCACATATAAAGTAGAGGAAGATGGGCACAGATGCTAGCTTGGGGCTGGTCTGCCTCAGTAGGAGGAGGATTGGCGACTGATGTTAGCTCAGGGCTAATCTTCCTCAAAAAAAAAAAAAAAAACCCACCAATAACCTAGTTTATAATCTCTCAAATTATATAGGTGTTTCCAATCCTAAATCCCAATAAAAAGAGAGGAACTTGCTTTAAGATTGTTTCACAGTAGGATGGGTGGTGACAGGAAATCCAAAAAATGCTGTCTCTGAGTAGGGAGGATTAGAGGCAAGTTTTATCTGCATATTATGTTCAAGTGACTGTATTGCTTTTAGTTAGAGATTCTACTAGCATAAAATAAATTCACTGTTTTCACTTATGATGTCTTCACTTGATTACATGTAATTGACTGAAATCAAGCATGAGGGTTCAATTAAATTGACAACTGTTTTACGTAAATTATTTACTTTTTGGCTACTTAACAAAATAAATCCTGAATGACAGAAATCAGGTTACTTTAAACCATTGGGAATGAGCCAAACTACAAAAACAAGGTTATGTTTTCATATTTTGCCAAGTGGCCTGGAATACTGGAGCTCCTAAATGAAGCCACATGCCACCATCATTGAACACTAGCATGCAACAAGTGCCCTGGCATTACTTAAACTATGCACCTGGTTCAGAGAGGGAAATTAGAAAGCATCCCAGTGAACGTGTACATTAAAAATAAAGTAATGTTTTTAGTCTGTCTTTATCTCAAACTTCTTTGAAAGGAGACACAGTAAAACCATTAAAGATCCTATCCAATGTTTCTGAAAGATAAAAGAAGTGGAGGTAAAAGACAGTAAATTTGGCTTGCACACTGAGCAGAGCTCAAGGGCATTAGAGCTTGCTAAGAACGAACAGTTTTCCATAGACACAGGCTGCAAGGATCATAGACTCACGCTGGGTAATAAAACCACTCTGATTTTACATCTTCTTCCTTCACTTTTGCTATTCCGACCTTTAGATGCAGCGAATCACACAATCAAGTATGAATGAAATAGAGTGGCAACTGTTTGAAAATAAAAAGGAAACAACTGAAAACCGACAAAGAAAATCTCAGAACATAATGTTTGATACCAAAGAGAAGGCCTGATTATCACATTTGCTGCTTACTATTGTTCCTCTTCTGTTATGCAGTAACACAGTCTCATTTAGAGACTAGAATTAGGAATTTATTATATTTGCAGTTGTGATGTCCTAACCAAATTAATCTCAGGATTCAAAATCTGCAGCAACAACTAGCCTAAAGTTGGATTTTTACAATGTGGAGCTGCTCTTCACATGGATCCAAACCAGAAACAGGTGAAACAAATAATAAACCATAGCCATTTCCTTAAGTTCAGCAAAGAGTCACATTCAGAAAGTTAAAACTTATCCTATAAGCATTGTCATTGCTAGATTTTAGATTAATCAGCTACTCAGTTGTGTGTGTCACTTCAGACATATTTATCAGTGAAATCAAGAGAAGGACAGAAGCCTGTGTGTTTTTCCCTAATAGCTACAAGTAATCGCAAGCTCTTAGACTTAGAAAAGTAAACCCTGAACTTTTATTTTAAAAAATATTTTCCTTAGGGGCTGGCCCCGTGGCCGAGTGGTTGAGTTTGCGTGCTCTGCTGCAGGCGGCCCAGTGTTTCGTTGGTTGGAATCCTGGGCGCGGACATGGCACTGCTCATCAAGCCACGCTGAGGCAGCGTCCCACATGCCACAACTAGAAGGACCCACAACGAAGACTATACAACTATGTACTGGGGGGCTTTGGGGAGAAAAAGGAAAAAAATAAAATCTTTAAAAAAAAATATTTTCCTTAGATGCCTACACATATATAATGTATACTGTATTTTCAAAAGTTCATTTAATTAATACTTTAGGATAAACTCATTTTGCTTGCAAAGGATGTTGACTGGATAAATTAAACAAAAAAAGGAAGACCCAAATGATTCAGAAATGAAAAAGAAAGAAAAAATAAAGGCAAAAAAAGAAAAGCAAGAAAAATCACAAAGGTTGAAGGGCTCTGGACTCCGTAGCTGAAAGGATGAATTCTCAAGTTAAGTCTAACCACAGATGAAAGCTTGGAGATTTGTTCCAACTTGGAAGCAGATGTTCAGAGTGACTGAAATCAACCACTAGTGTTAAACTGATTTTACAAAAAGTTTCAGTTGCTTACTTACTTCTTTGAGGTCTTTTGTTTAATAAAGAATTTCAAGTTCAACTTCTAGGCTGGGATTTTCTAAAGCTATTAGGATGTATTGCCCTGCTGATGTGCTAGACTATCCTTGAGTAGATATCATTTCCACCAGAAATGCAAGGAACTAAATTGTCCCCAATAATTAGGTAAGCTGAATGGGCTAACCCTGCTATGAAGCAATGATTTAAAAGATATGCCTTTTTAAAATTATTTTTGTAAAAGAAAATAATCTCCACTATATTTCCCTTCTGGATGAGAATGATTACTGTTTATTTTCTTTAATAATTTTGAGAGTCAAGCATACTTCCACAGTATTTGCCTCAGGTCATGTATAAGTCAGTAATTATGCAGGAAATTTAATGGCCTCAAAAATTCTTTTCTAAAGGTTAATTCCACATATTATATTTGATTCCACTGCATCTCAGATGACAGGGTTTTGTAAGCTACTTGGTTTCCCCCAGGATATAAAGTACGTGCCTCCATTTACTTTCCTCCCCTGATCAACACTTGAAGAAGTACAAAATAATAAATGTAAAAAGTTATGTAAAATTTTTATTTGCAGTAAGTTATAATCACTTGGCAATCTGTAGATAGCTGTCAAAACAGTCATGAAGACGGGTTGAAGCCAGATGTTCTGGGTTCAGGTGTGGGTTCAATCTTTTACTAGCTGCCTGATCTTAATTTCCGAGTTTCTTATATTTCTGACCCATAAAATGGGGTTGATAACACTTCTACTATAGGACTGTGGTGACAATGAATAGAAATAATTCTTAGAATGGCAGGTAGCAAGTTTGGAGATGCTTAAAAAATGATTATTGTAGTTTCTAAAAATCATCATTATTCCGGAACACTGTACAGATGAAATACAGTGAAAAAACCCACAATATTTGCAAGATCATATCTTCTACAGTTTTATATTTAAGTTTGTGAAAATTGAATAGTAAAACGCAAGTCAGAAAATTAACATAAATGCCAACGATTTTGTATTTACATTAAAATACCTGTATTTTAAATCTGAATGTATATTCTCCTTCATTCAAGCAAACGCCTTCTTTAGATGCCTGAACATACATAAAGTATACCCTATTTTCAAAAGTTCGTTTAATTAATAATTTACAGTGAACTTGTTTTGGTTGCAAAAGATGTCAACGGGATGACTTATTTACTTATTTACTGACTTTGAACTTCAGTTAACTTGGTCCAAGAATACTCTATCATACCTGAGCACAGTGGAAGACAATAGAAGCTTCATGACCAACTCTTCCAAGTGCAGAAGGACAAAAGTGAACAGATACCTCTTTGGTGGTGTGAGGAGGTACGATCAGCTATGCAAATTCAGAAAGAAGAAAAAAAAGAATCAAAAATTAATACTTTTGTTGAGTCAGCATCTTTGTGTGCTGAGTATATGCCAGGTTGATGTTCACGTGATTAATGCGTTGCCTTGTACACATTATCCATTCTCAGTACGCCTGCTTGGCGAATACTGATAAAACAGCTCATGATAAACAGAGTTTAGTAGTGCTCAGCCATGTTCTTCCCCCAGACAATGACCACATGGAGTTACTCGCTCTATAAAAGGAAATCAGGATTAGTTTTTTAAGCTGAGTTAGAACCCCCAATAATATAAACATGAGTTTTATTTAAGAACCTGTAGTTTATTGTCCACCCCAAGATACATATCAAACCACTGGGAACCTAACTTGTAGTCCTGCAATGTCAAAAGAAATGAACTGATTTTAAACGTAGATGTAAGACATGCTTCTTTAGTATACAGTGAAGTTTTCCTCTTTGTCGTATCACACACACACTCAAGGTGTGACCTGCTGCAATAACTCGAGTCTGAACAGTAGTAGTTTGAGCTCCCTCTTTAGGGATTGTGAAAAAAGCCAGCAACTCTCTCATAATACAATGAGGGCTTGAGTATCTCATGTAATCAAAATTCTACACTGTGAATAATATAATATTTAATATCAAGACTTATAGAATGATAGGATGAGTGGCACATGTCTGAAAAGGGAGCTAATTATTTTTTTGCTAATGTATTTTGCCAGGTAACTTTTGAAAAAGTAAAACTGCAATTTAGCAACATCATTCAATCCTGGTAGAATATAGCACTGGGCGCTCAATAAACTCTGATAATAACCATGAAATACAAGTACAAACAATGTTATATTTAGAACAGAGTCACCTCCTCATTATATGTATGTGTGGTTTATCTACAGCAAATATTTTTATCTCAGGCTGGCTCCCCCTCTGATTCCTCGAATGCTTCAACGTTATCAGTTAATGCACACTGAAGGAGTTTAAATTAATTTTAGTATCAACTTTAGCAAAATAATAAGAATAGTTGCATTTCATATATTCTTTCAATATAGCAAACATCACAAAAAAGTTCTATTTATGTATATACATGACAGAAATCATCTATTTCATTGGAAAAAATCATATAATACTACATTAACTTGGATTTTAATCCAGTCCTACCACTTACTAACCATACGGTTTAAGTATTTTAGCCTCTCTGGCCTCAAATTCCTCTTATATAAATATATGTCAGTCATGTGGTAAAGATTGAGGTAGTTTATATAACCAAGCGGTAACTCAATAAAATTCCTTTATTTCCACCTAAAATTCACTGAAAAATGCATCTCCCATGGTTTCAAGGAAAGAAAGATAAACACCATTGGTTGGAATTGAACTATAGCAAACCTACTGGTTTAGTGTAATGGGATATATATATATGTAATATGTTAAATATAGGGACTTTTTGAAACTTAAAAAAATTTCATTCCAAGCATCATTATGATAACCAATTCCAATGTGTATGCTTACACTGGATCCTAGTTCAAAAGGGAAAGATAATCTTGTGACAATTGAGTAAACTTTAATCTGGACAGGATACTAGATGATGTAGGAAATTAATATACTCTTAAGAAACATAATCTGAAGTATTTAGTGTTGAAATATCATACCTACAATTTACCTTCAAATTAAACACTAAGAATTGTAAGAGAGGAGAAAGAGAGAAAAATGTGGCAAATTGTTAATATAAGAACCAAGATAGAAGGTATAAGTTTCTGCATTGTATTTTTCGTTCAATTTCTGTATCTTTTTGAAATTTTTCATAAGATATAGTCGGAGGGAAGTGAGTTTTTTATATCACTATTTGCCTTGATAACCAATCTATGCTTACTTATTGAAGAATTTATGGGTAATTGTCAATATTTTAAAGTCTTTACTTATTTAAACATGAATACTATGCAACAAAACCACGAGCAAAATTGGACCTATTTATACTTTCCATTTATTATCATTACCATTAATGTGTGCTCCTATTTGTCCTATATATATAATAGTATTTTTCTCAACTATAAATTTATTTTTGAGTTTTTCCTAATATTAAAGTTAATTGCATATTCAGTGCTCAAAAATATTTGATAAGTATATAAAAGAATGAACAGACTAGAAAGCGATGGTTGGAAATAATGCAGAGTCTATATTCTTCATTATGTAACGTAAGGTGGCGTGTGTAATAAATTTACTACATTTGTTTTCTCTTGGATCACAGTTTACATTCTTCTCTAACAGTAGTGATTCAAAGGATATGAAAACACCACTTTCTAATGAGTAATTTCAGTTATATGTAAACTATAGCCTGAACATCATATTCCATTTAAATTGTGAAAAATATAGTGTTAATACAAACATGTATGTACATTTTAATATATTTTTTCTAAGATTAAACTATATACACCAATTTTAGCAATATAATACTTAGTGATAGCTAATTTGACATATTATGGCAGTTAAGAACTAATTTTATATCATGATATTATTAGTTGGCAACCAGTGATTGACAAGAGACAGGTATTAAAGTATAAATAAAGAGATCACATTGTAGATTTGTTAAATGACCACTAAACAGCAAATAGTAAAGACTTTTTTTTGTTTTTTTTTTTTGTTTTTTTTTTTTTTTGGAGGAAGATTACCCCTCAGCTAACTACTGCCAGTCCTCCTCTTTTTGCTGAGGAAGCCTGGCTCTGAGCTAACATCCGTGCCCATCTTCCTCTAGTTTATACGTGGGACGCCTACCACAGCATGGCTGCCAAGCAGTGCCATGTCCGCACCCGGGATCCGAACCAGCGAACCCCGGGCCGCCGAGAAGCGGAACGTGCGAACTTAACCGCTGCGCCACCGGGCCGGCCCCAGTAAAGACTTTTATTTAAATACCATATCTACTTAATAGGGCTTCACGATGTACTGTGAGGTCATCTGAAGAAAACGATCTATTGCAATTATCCTTTTGAAGTTTACCTGAAAGCATGACTTTGGCATTCACTGCACATATTTGGTATCATATGTTTTGGAAACATAGATAGTCACGATAAACCTTTAGATCTTGTTTTGTTACTTAGGGGAGGGGAAAGTGATTGAGCCCATTGACTGGCTCTAGTCTCTGCCAGGGACCAAGGAATGAGAAAATGAGGCAGAAAAAGGAGAGAGGGGCAGAGCTGTCAGTACTGCCTGGAAGTGGGGGAGGGGGCGGTGGGTAGGAACTCATGGAAGGCTAGAAAAGAACTGGCCTCTTGGGACCCTGGAAACATAGAGTGACTGCTGAGTCAAAATCAAATTACTGGGAGACTACTGCAAAAACTAATTAGCAAAATGGTCAGAAATAAAGTACAATCAGTTTATGTAGAACTCAATAATAATGAGCATGAATCTAGCATACACAATTTCAAAAATTTATATGAATATGATATTGGTTTTTTGGATAAATTAAAATTGGGGATATATATATAAATTTTATTTTTTAATTTTAGGCATTTGAAACCTTATTAATAATTCAAATGCTAATACTCCATGTTGTCCCAGAATGAGAACTGGACAATGCTGTAGTAGTGGTAGGTTACTTGGCTTTCTGAATATACTTACTGGTGATCTTTTAAAATCCAGGACAAAATTATCAGAATTACTGTTTGTTGCTTGCAATTCTAAGGTTTCGTGCGTAGGATTAACCAAAGGAATTATCTGAGTGACACACCTGGAAGGAAAAACAAAGCTAGTAAACTTTTTCTTAAATTTGCTCAATGATAATTTTAAAAACTTGATGACTGTTATGGGTTGAATTGCCTCCCCAAAAAAGATATAATGAAGTCCTAACTCCCAAGACCTCAGGATGTGACGTTATTTGGAAACAGGGTCATCACCAAAGACTAATTACAATCCGTCACCACACACATGTGCCTAATCACCCCTTTCGCCCTCCTCCCTTCCCCCTTCCCCTCTGGTAACTACCAATCCAAACTCTGTCTCTATGTGTTTGTTTGTTGTTTTTATCTTCTATTTATGAGTGATGTCATATGGTATTTGACTTTTGCCCTCTGACTTATTTCGCTTAGCGTAATACCCTTAAGGTCCATCCATTCTACCATCGTTTTTAATGACTTTTGGCACACAGCATCAAAATTGTCATTGCAGAAATATAAATCAAAGCCACACTGAGATTTTACCTCACATCTGTTAGGGTGGCTATTATTTAAAAAAAAAAAAAAAGATAACATGTGTTGGTGAGGATGTGGAGAAAAGGAAGCACTGGTACACTTTTGAAGGAATGTAGATTGGTGTAGCCACTATGGAAAGCAGTATGGAGGTAGCTCAAAAAATTAAAAATAGAACTACTATATGACTCAGCAATCCCACTTCTGGGTATATAGCCAAAGGAAATGAAATCAGTATCTTAAAAATGTATCTGCACTCCCATGTTCATAATATTTCATTATATATCTCTATCTATCTAGCAGATAATCCACTTATCTATATTATCCATTATATAGATAGACAGAGAGAGATATATAATTCAGCCATAAAAAATAAGGAAATCTTAACATTTATGACAACATGGATGAACCTTGAGAACATTATGCTAAGTGAAATAAGTCAGACAAAGACAAATACTGTGTGACCTCACTAATATGTGAATCTAAAAAAGTCAAAGTCATACAAGCAGAAAGTAGAATATATTTGGTCCGAAATGTATGCTTATAGCATTCACAATTACAACGTAAATAGAATCCTATTATATTTTCACTATAAAAAACAGTGTAAGTTTTGTGGGAATTAAAATAGATTTCATTGCAAAGGATTAATATAACTTAATGACATTCGAAATGAGCAGAGGTGCAGAAAGTAAGAGAGCTGTGTGTAGCTTGTGATTGCCAGTGGACCAACGAGCAAAATATAAAAACCAAAGAGGTGCTTGATTCACTGTTCATCCAGAAAACGTTTTTGAATTGAATTGAATCTAATAGATCTTTTCTTTAATTGCTAGTTTTGCTGATAATTAGAAACGAAATTTGTAGATGGTAAATGCATATACTGAGAGTTGTCGATGCACATCTTATTTAGGTGCAAGATTAAATTTCTTACATGTTTAAAATGTTACCACTTTCTCTTTGGGTTCTATGTTTCTCAATAGTCATGGTAAAATATTTTTTCACTGAGACTGTTTCAAACTTGTTAATAGAGAATAACAAGGGAAAATTAAAATAATATTACCTGCCAAATCAATGAAAAACAAACTAATTTTAATGTGAACCAAGTAGGATTCCAGGGTGAAGGATCTATGGGAACTCTATATCGCTTTTTCAACTTTTTATGAGTCAAACTCTTTAAAAATAAAAAGACATTTAAAAAACATTGTGCAGAATGCTGGTGATGAGAAAATATCATGAACCACTGGGAAGAATGCACTTACCGTAAAATGCATAAACCAAAAATTGCTTCTAATATGTAGAAGTTCTTGGAGTTACTTAATTCAGTTAATTTTATGTTACCAATTATTATTAAGTGACTCATCTATCATTCTGAGATTCATTATAATAACTGGTAGGGTAAATCATACATGATAGGAACACTGTCTCTGACTTGGAAGTGCAAGGGCACAGTCCTAACTCTTACTCTACTCTGCTTATCCTCAGTACAAACCTGGGAACAACTAAACATGTATCTCCAACATGAGTGTTTCTACTGCACTCCAGGCTTTTTAATAAACTTCCTACTCATCATTCAGATGTCTAACAGGAACCAAAACTGAGCTCCAAATATCTACCCTCAAACCAGCTCTTCTTGTAGTCTTCTCTGTCTCAGTTAATGTCAAATCTTTTGTTCCAATTACTGAGGCCAAAACCCTTAGTGTCATCCATGCCCTTCTGTTTTCCTCACACCTCAAACATTATTCGTCAGCAAAGCTCATTAGCTCTACTTTCAAAAATACACCATGAATCGGACACTTCTCACAACCCTCACTGTCAACATTCTGGTTCAAGCTGCTATCATGTTGGCCCTGAATTAGTGTAATGACCTCCTAACTGATGTTTCTCGCACATCACATACAGATATCAATTCCAGATAGACTGTAGATCTGAATATGAGAGGTGTAGACAATACATTTTTCTGGAAATGACACAGAAGTTCTTAATGACCTTGGAGTATGGAAGAACCGGACAAAACAAAAAGGTTGATAAATTAACCTACATTAAAGTTAATAATTTATTTTCATCAAAAGACTCCATTAAGAGATTGAAAAGCAAACACAGTCTAAGAAAAGGTATTTGCAACATATAAATCCCACAAGGTTTGTATACAAAATGTATAAAGACCTATAAGTTATAAAGGAAAATATAGACAAAGTAATAGGAAAATGGTCAAGGGACGTGAACAGGCACTTCAAAAAAGACTATATCAAAATGGTCTACAAATAGATGACAAGGTACTCAACCTCATTAGTCATGAGGGAAACGCAAATTAAAAGTACATTGAGGTACCACTTCACACACACCAGAATGGCTAAAATTAGTCTTACAATGCCCATGTTCTCGAAGACTTGAAGCAATGACAATTCATAATTAGCTGGTGGGAGTGTAAACAGGTACAACGAATTTCGAACTCTTTGTCATTATCCACTAAATTGAAATGATATTGCCTTTCTGTGTTTATACCAATAGAAATGAGAACAAATGTGCAGCAAAGGCACATACAATGTTATAGACAATATTTTTCATGATATACCAAACTTAGGAAAAAAACAAGTCCATCAGCAATAAAAAGGAATGGTTTTTGCAGCAAAGAAAATAAATGAAGAATGGCACATAGAATAACATGAATGGGTCAATAAGGCCTAACTACCACTTTAGAGCCTCACACATAATTATGAGTAAAACAAGCGTTGGAGAAACAATGAAATAGGAAAGAATGAAAACAAAACATACACAAATTCTGAGCGGAAAGGCCAAAAAGTAAGAAAATTAAAGTATTAGCTCTCAAGTTCTAAATCCAAAACATAAATGTTACAGGACAAGAGAAGAGAGACAATAGAGAGATGGCATAATTCAAGATTTCCAGAAACTGAAAGTCATGTGTTTTCATATTGAAAGAGACCCCAACTACCCAGAAAAATTTATGAAAATAGAGCCACACCAATATATATTGTTAAAAGTTTTAAAGACACTGGGTACAATTACAGGTCATGCAAACTTTCAAAGAAGATAAGGATCCAGGATGAAGCTGGCTAAAAAAATAGTTACTGTGAAACATCTTTTAATATTATGTGACTTTTAATTATACAACAGTATGACAGATAAAAAGAAATTAAGTTTTAGAAAAACATGTTCAAAAATAACGAGAACTTAAAAAGAAAAAAAGAAGGCTAGCATCTTTTAGTGAATGAAAAAACCATGATTATAAAACTAGTTGAGCCAAATATGTTCACATAACGGTCTCACATCTCTTAATAATTTTATACACATATACATTATAGTTTTCATCTATTAATATATTTTTAAAACATATAAAATAAAACTAGAAATAAGTTTGTTAATAACTTGTAGTAGACACTGCTGGTGTCCGATCCAGTGCCCTAGAAGATTTTTACCAGCTCTCTGCCCCCATCCCCCAACTTCCACATGCTTGCTGTTCATCTTCCATCTGAGACCTTCAGATGATTGCCTTTGGTTCCTGGAGCCTCCTCAACCCTACAGACAGCAGATATGCCTGGGAGTTTATATCTCATCCCGAGGAAGCTTATGTGACTAGTATGGGAGTTCAAAAGCCTAGCGTCTTTGTGCCCAGACAAGACAAACTCTGAGATGTCACTTATGCACCAGAGCTCTCTGTTGGACCAGATAAACTCTGAGGCTGTACCTGCAATCACACCCCTTGCTTAGTGTCCTCCTTTTCTTATCCTGCGTCCCCTATTCTCTTACTGATTTTTCTTACTTGGATCACTTCCTTAATAAATCACTTGCAGTGATGTTTTGGCTCAAGATGTAGCACTGGGAGAATTCAATCCTCTTTTGGTGTGCTAAGGGAGAGAAATTAACAAAAAGGCAAGGATTTGCCCACTAGTGCATATCGTCTTTAAAAGCAGAAATTGTGACTTGGTTATCCCTGTGTACCAGCACCAAACTTGTGCCAGACAGGCAATAGGAACTCAACCACCTAAGTAAAAATGGTCATATCTCAAGGGCACACGGTATTAACCAAGTGACCAAGTATTCCCAATTGCCCATTGTTTACCCTCTGCTTTGCCTTGACCAAACTTTAGTCAGCCTTCTTTCTTTCCCACAGGCCCCTGAACTCTGCTTGTCCCCAAACCTGAGCAAGCACAAAAAAAGTGGAACATACCTCCCTTTTCGGCTTCTCCCGGAAATCAGCTCACCACAGTGAGATCCTTTTCCTATCAGTCCCCATGGGTGATTTTCCCTTCCTTGTCCAACGTTCCCTCTAAAGATTCTGCTTATCTCTGCTTGCCCCTCCTTTACTGTATAAAAGAAAAAGCTTTTCTTGTTTGATTTCAAGACGCTTGTCGATTTCTGAAGAGCAAGTAGAGATAGTCCTTTTCCCTCCCTTGCAATAATAAATAAAAGCCTTCCCTTACTAAGTCCTGGCTTGTTTTTCTTTCACATAAGTTTTCCACAGGATAGTTTAAATATCAAACCTTCCCTGGAAAAGAAAATCAACTACTAAAAATATATTGATGTCATTAAAAAAGATTAAATGCATTATAACAATACTCTTTCAGATAAGCTTTTTTTTCTTCCATGAAATAATTTTATCTATTAAATAGAACTTACTTTCCAAGGTCACATTGTATTTCGGGAAGTGTGGTTGGTTTTGGTAATTCAATAGTTAATTTCACTAAGTACCAGAACTCTAGAGCAAAATCAGGTTGAAAAACAATGCTGGTGGAAAGAAATATACAAAATCTTGTCAGTGGTTTTAGTTTGTACAATAAGTTGACAGAAAAAAATCCTATACAACTTTAAATACAATATTTCACAACTGCTCTGAGATACATTCTACTCCCGTTTTAGATATATTTTTAAATTTTCCATTTTTAGTGAGAAAAATCACTTATTCAAGAAAAACAGTGTCATCAGTAATATCTGTTTAACAAATGCCTGTTCAATCAATGAAAAATGTTTAAACACCAGTAATTCAAATGTCTTGCAGGAGCTACAACAAGAAAAGTCCTGAGCCAGGCCTGATGGTCTAGTGATTAAAGTTCAGTGTGCTCCACTTCAGTGCCCAGGTTCAGTTCCCGGGTGCAGAACCACACCACTCGTCTGTCTGTTAGCAGCCATGCTATGGTGTTGGCTCACATAGAAGAACTAGCAGGACTAACGACTAGGAAAATACAACTATGTACTGGGGCTTTGGAGAGAAAAAAAGGGGGAAGATTGGCAACAGATGCTAGCTCAGAGTCAGTCTTTCCCACCAAAAAAAGAAAAAAAAAGGAAAGTCCTGCTTTTAAGCTGTGATTGAATCAAATTTAGTTTGTTGAATTGAACATGTTTATATTTTCATGTGAAGGCTATCAAGTAACATGCAGCTCTGGAGAGCTTCCTTTATTATCAGTATGTGCTCGCCTTTGGGGAAGACAGTGAGAGAGTGTCACAGTCTAAAGTATAACTGGGCTGGTATCCCAGCTCTGTTATCTTTTATTTGCACAACCTTGAACAAGTCACCTAACTTTTTGAGCTTCAATTTCATCATTTATAAAACGGGAGCAATCACTCCTACCTCTTATGGTAACTTTGAGAATTTTATGTCTGTATCTTGTAAAACACACACCCCAGCGACTTAGAGAATAGAGTAAGCAGTAGTAAGTATTGGCCAAAATTATGTCTTTTCAGATATGCTGATAAAGAAAATTCAGAATTCAGTCTACATTCACAAAGCCTTTGCGGTCACACTGGGGAGAGGAGACTAGCCCACATTTCTAATGGTAATCTATCTAAATAGTGTCTTTTATAATGCATTGTGTTCTCATTTTCATGCTTTACATTACAAAAATTTTTATCTTTTAAAAATTTCACAAATATATTCATTTAGTCATCATTCATTAAAATAAGAATTATTCTAACTCTCAACGAGCACATAAACTAGCAAAAGGCCATTTTAATGGAATAATGGAATGCATTGTACATTTCAATACTAGTCTTTAAAACTATAACAAATATTACCTTTAAAACAACTATAGTTGATTATTTTACCATAAACTAATTGTGTTAGTCATGAACATACAGGTTATGTGTTTGTGCATGTACGTGAATATATAGTGCAAAAAAAGTTTTTCATAATTATCGTGCTATAAAAACACTTGTCATTACATTGCTAATATATATGTGTATATGGGTGTGTGTTTGTGATATGTCTGTATATATGTCTGTATGTATTCAGCATGGTATAATGCCCTTAATTTTCTCTAGGTCCTCCAAGTGGATGATTTGCATTTAATTGAGAATATAAAATATAAATAAATTTTCATCAAAAAAGTTGAAAGTTCAACTCCTAGTCCTTGTGGAATTATTTTCATTTGGTTCAATGTTTGCACCTAGAAAAATCTGCTTAGTGAAAAGTGAAATGAAAGAGGGTATATAAGGAGCAATTTAGGAATTATTTAATTTGATATTCCAATACATTATATTTTCCACTGAAGAAAACAATGGTAACTCTAAATTAGTACATTTTATGAATGGTATTAAGGAAAGCCAAAACTATGAGCAAGTGTAATCTGAATGAATATAGCATGCAAAGAAGTAACAATTTTAAAATCTTAATTTCAAAGGATCAACAATGAAATATAATGCCACACTCAAACTGTACCTTTCATCTTTATGGCCTGTAGCTGCTGGAGAATACCGTACCACATACTTGAGGCATTGTAATGGATACAGTACAAATTCCTTGAGTCCACTGAAGGCAGCACTCGATAATAGCACATCTAAGTGAACAAGCTGCTCTTTTGGATTAAAGAGAGGTATTTCAATGCAAACACCCTCCTAGAATTACAGAACAAATATATAATCAGCTCTTAGTGTCAGCATAGAGTCATCGTCCTAGAGAAGCAAACGCAAAGAGAACTTTTGTACAATTTAAGGCCATTTGTTTTCTTTTTCTCCTTGATTCACTTCCGCATGCTATCTCACTTGCTTTTAATCTTTTATATATTTTCCTCGATTACTCTTGGTAAATGCTAACACTATTTTTTTTCAACAAGTACTTCAAGAGATCCATCTAGCTAAATGCTAAGGAAACTGTAAATTTACTTTTAAAATACATTTTTCTTCAGTACCATTATGACTGTGAGGTCCATTTGCCAATGTTTCCTTTAGCTGTGGCACTCAAACTTTCACATGCATAAGAATCACCTGTAGAGGTTGCTCAAACACAGATTACTGGCCCCTTGCCCCAAAGATTCTGATTCAGTAGATCTTGGATGGGGGCTGAAAACATTATTTCTAAAAAGTTGTGGCTTCTGTTGCTGATCCAGAAGATGCACTTTAGGTAGCTCTGTACATTAGCATCAAGTGGTAGGGACAATCTGAACTAACAATTCAAATTATACCGATAATACGACTACCTTCCTGTTTAGATTCTTTCCTTCTGTTCTGGTTTCTCCTGTCCTGCCCCCCTAGCTACATCCACTCAGCCCTGGAAGGCACTCTTCAAGTTCCAAGACATTTCCTGATCCTCATTCTAACCCATTCTGGCTAATAACTTATATTTCATCCCATGACAGCTATGATTTCCACTAAAGTAAAAGCCATTAATTGAAGCAAATGTCTTAAAGGTGATTAATAGACAAGACATATCTCAATCTTAACAAAGACCAGTTGTCTATAATGCCTTAACCTAACAAAATGGAGGATGTTGAACATTTCCATCATAATTGAAAACTTGGTAACAGATGTACTTTAGGACATGGAGCTCTATTTTGAAATTTATCAAATCACATTACAGGAGTGACCAAAAAATCCTTGATAACAAGTTGATGGGGACAGGTGGTGATGGGGAGAGAGTTATTCACAAAATTTATCTTCAAGATAGACATTACAGCTTTGTCCATGGAATAAACATTTGCTTGATTACCTCTACAAAAATAAATGACTGGATAAATGCTACATTTTAAGGGAATGGAAATAGCATTTAGCGTGGTGAACAAGATCAGGCAAGGAAAGATGGAAATCAAGGATATGTACAAGTGTACAGCTAGATTAGTGTAGATATTTATTACAAATCAGATTTAATTATAAATGCAACAAAAAATGGCCATCTAGAACAGTTTCAGGAGATATTAGGATCATGGATTCCTAAAATAAATGGGTATTTAAATTCCTAAAGTATCCAATGCTCATAATTATAAAGAAGTAAAAACATAAAATGCAAAAAAATCCAACCATGGTATTAATGTCACAGAATCTACTATTTCTAGGCAACCTAACATGTTTTATAAGACTGTCATAGAACTTAGCCTCCTAAGAAGTTTCTAAGGATCAAACAAATCAACTAAGCCAAAGGAATATGCCAGGATAACAAATATCAATAAGGATATATTGGCCTAGAAACTTTGCCTAGGTCTTTAGACAGAAAATTGAAATGAGACATTTTGGATTAGATATTTGTCTTGTCTATTACTCAGATATTTTTCAGAGAAGGTCAGTGTCAGTTTAAGCTTCTTTGCAGAGGCAAAAATGCCAGGCTCTAAACTACTGATTTTCAAAATGTTTTAACTGCAACCCAGAGTAATTCATTTTACATCATGATCCTGACCATATACACATACCACTGAAAAAAAAAGCTTCACAAAACAGTCCCTACTCTTACCACCTATCATGTTCTCTGATATTTCCTATTCTGTTTTATTCTATGTCTTAAAAAAATAATGCTCATTTTGACCCACTCACATTTTGAAAACTGTACATTAAAAAAACTTTGGTCTAAAGAGGAATAAAGTACTGAAATATTGAATTGCTTTACATTTTATCACATAGAAACTTTGAACACAGAAAACAAAACCACTTTAAATCTACTGTTTGCTCTGTGAACCACAAGCCATATAACAGAAGCATGCCCTCGTGTTAGAAACGTGTCATGACATTCTGTGGTTGACTGAATCTTAAAAGAAGGAAATGAGGATGACACTTGGGTCACAGCTCCTCCTTGCCACATCCTGGCAACCATCACTACCTGGTCATCTCACTCTTATTCAGTAGTGCTGGATGCCCATTCAACATCCTTCACCGAGCAGCCTTTCAGACAATAATCATTTAGTTAAGCGTTACCGGCACTAACTAGTACTGTAATTTCTGGAGAATCCCTGTAATTTAATTCTTTCTCAAAAATAGTAATAGACTCAAAAGAAATGAATGTTTCATTACTGTAAAAAGCTTTAAGTTTCCAATTAACTGTTCTGTATTCCTAGTATGGTAAAACATATGTCAAATTTCACTAAAATATTAAAAAAATAAAATCTAACTTTCATTATGGTTTGAATGCTATTTTCTTCCATGTTTAAATAGATAAAAATCTCTAAATGACATCATTAAAAGATGGTATTATATGAGTAATTTCTATTAAATATCCATGTGCCAGAATACTGTCAAAATTAATTTGGACAAGATTAATTTTCTAACTATCTATATTTCTTAAGGCCAAAAAATTAGATATTTCTTTAAGTATTTGATGCATTCAATAAGTTAAAGAGAAGAAATTTTTGTCATTCATCATTTATGAGATGATCAAAATTTGTAGGTTTATTCTTGGAACACCTCCTTTGTGTTATTTATACAATCCAGAAATGCATAACTATTTTGAGCAAATAACACACAAAATAAAACAGGTATTTATCTACAGAAATGGTTAATAATCTTGTTGTCTAAAGTATCCTGCCACCCCATTCCACTTTATGATAAATAACTTTTACTCAACTGGAAGTACAAAGTCAGGTGAAATTTCTGTGAATATTTTATATATCAAAAAGGTTTAAAAATATTTGACTAGTATATGTCTTGCCAAGAGCATATTTCTCCACTTTGATGAGTGGTTCTTTAAGGCTAACTTCTGTTTAGACTTCAATATAAATCTATTTTGACTCATTTCTTTTTTCGGAAACAAGTAAAATAGTAATGACTATACGCTGACCTCAAAAGCTGTCTTTCATCTTCACGTGGCCCCTTTTAGCTTCAGTGATAGAGAGCATTCCTTTATAAGGGATCCAGTATTTTTCTCTTGATTGTACTTAAAGAATTTTTACCTAACATAACGACTGTTTAAAGAAATTACTTCAATTTCTCGCAATCCTTTGTAAAAGGATTAAAATATATATTTAATTCTGTGGACTATAGGTAAAGATTTTAAAGCATGAGGACATTCATAAGACTCTAAAATTTAGAATATTGAAAAAAATTCAAATACTCAGATAAGATTGGAATACTATTTTAAAATATGTACAGATACATTGAATTTTGCAAGTTATAAAACTTTTAAGAGGAAATTTGAATACTTACATTCATTTTCAAACAAATCTAAAACATTTTTAGCATTGAAATATAATTTATATGTTTATTTTCTTAAAATAGAAAAAATTTTGAAAGATTTAAAAATATAAATTAGAGCAGGTCATTCTCTCTTTGCACTCTCTAGTGACTTCTAATTGCACATGGAATAAAATCTCTCATTTTGCCCTTTGAGGTCCTACAAGATGTCGTCCTGCCGACACCTCTAATCACAAGTCAGTCCTCTACCATTTCTGTCCAGACTCCAGCCTCATAAGCCTTTTGTCTGTTCGCGGAATGCCTGGGCTCCTTCCTGCTGGGTCTCTTCCCACCAAGCTCATTCTGTCCTGAGGGTTTGTGCATTTGTTAGTTGCTCTACCCGGGTGCACCACCCCAGTCTTCATAGCACCCTCAACATCACCTTGGACTGTTTTTTGCTCGTAGAATTACCAGTCTAAATTTATCTTGGTCATTTATTCTCAGGGTAATGGGTACACTGGATGGACTAAACTTGGTGGAGTGTAATGTGAAAACAGTTTCTCTCCCACTACTGCTCTTGAAACCAGGCAACATCTCCCGTTCTCCATCCCGTTGTTTTATTAGTATGGTTCTCGGTGCTTGGAAGCCTCATTTTCAGATATTTAAAGAAGTGCGGAACCAACACTTTCATCTCACATACAATGAATGCTTTTCCTGATCTTCCGTCCCTGGTACCCCAGCTCCAGCCCCAGGACTTCTAGTAATTTTTCAGATGGCTAGAGAGGAGGAAGGTGGACACGACCTGCTCTTTTCAATCCCCTGCTCTAACTTCCTCTCCTCCTGCAATCACTGTGCTAATACGGCCCTTCAGGTTACAGGATGTAGATAGGATGAGAGGTAAAGGAACAAAGGTCATTTACTTAATTGGTGCTGGCTGATCTTCTCCAGTTGACCTTCCAGTTTCCTTCTCTCTTCCTCTTTCGAGCATTACCCCATGGAGACTCTTTCTCCTGGGTTCTTCTCACTCTAGCAGAATGTATCTTGAGGCAGATCCTTTTAAAGCAGCCCAAGCCCAGTCTCCTTCCACGGAGTAGAATCTACTTTGATCCAAAAGGTTTTGTCTCATGCCAGTGGAAGTGCAGCTGCTCTCACTAGCCATTTTCCCTCCATCCATGGTCCAATTTGTTAGCAGGAACGCACCAAAATCCAATAGACGCTAAACTGTCAGTTTCCATTCTTTAAAGAAGGCACTCCCACTCTTTTTGTGTTCTGGCCATTATATATATAGGCTGGAAGTGGGTGATAGGCTGAAGATTTCTCATCTCCCTTGACATGACAGAAATACCATCTCTCTAGCAAAACTCTGTGCTCCTCTTCATAGCATGAAGATATCATTGGGAAGCAGCTGTCCAGCCAGAGGTTACATTTTCAAAATGTTCTGGCACCCAGGCATAGCCAATTGTCTAGTTCTTTCCAATAGTATATGAATGAAAGTGATATGGGTCACCTCTATGCCAAGATGATTAAGAAACTAGTGGAAATTCTCTTCTCTCCATTTTCTCTTTCTCTACCTACGTGCAGGAACCTCTGAGTCCCTAAAGGATGGGAGGAGCTTGGCTCCCTGGATCACAACATGGAGGATGCCAGCCACCAATAGGGAACAAATGCACCAGACTGTTACAATTATTAAAAAACTTTTATTGTGTTAAGCCATTGAAATTCTGGAGTTAATTTGTTATAGCAGCTAGAAATACCCTAACTAATACATTTAGTGAGTCCGAAACAAATGGCACAGCAACACCTTTCATAACATGGAGATAGAATTATCTATAGTTCTCAGGTTTGTGTCTTTACTTGAAAATCTAGGACAAGAAAAGAATTTCCCATGAAATATCACACTTCAATTATTTTAGTTTTGTTTTCTGTCTAACTGCACCAGAACATTAGCTTCATGCAAACAGAGGCCTTGTTTGTATTGTTCAGCACTGTTCCTCGGCATCTAGAATAGTGCCAGGGATGCAAGAGACAACAAATATTCATTAAAGGACAAAATGTGCAATTCATATGAAGCTTTACTGTTTGTATATCCATCTGACTGTTAATATGTCTGATATTCTGGATAATAACAACTTTAACCTAAATAATACGGCAACCATGTGAAAATCTGACTCAGGAAGAGTTTAAAAATTTGAGTTAACCCAGGCTGCCTCTTTTATGAAGGTTATTGGGTAAGGACGGCAGCCTCAGATGGGAGAAAGACGGTGGGTTAACTTTGTCATTTGAATGCCAGTTCACACATTCTCCGAGCAGGAAAAAATTAATTCACTATTTGCACTGAAAACTTCATGACTTCCTACTCTCACCAGTGTGCCCATAAAAGCTTAATTGGCCCAATGACAATTCACTGTGCACAAGTAGGAAGTATTTTTCGCCGTATCCTCTTCCAGAAGATACTCATGAGTTCATTATAAAAGATTATTTCTGAGGTTCAAAAAACACAATAATATTAAAGTAATGCATATTATTGAGGAAATCTTCAATTTTAATTTTATTCAATTTGAAAACTTTACCAAGTCAATAAACAAACTATACCAAAAGGTATTTTGAAACATACCACATAATTCAGAGGAAGTGTTAGCTATCATCTGTCTTAATAACTTTCCTAAACTGCCAGTGACAGCAGTTCAGAACTCAGAGAAACCAAGTTTGCACCTGTAAATTAGAAACACTTTTGTTATTCCTCTGCATCTGCATGTCACTGCCATTGGTATGTCACTGTGCCTACGGAAGTAATGCCTCACCCACCCACCCCCATCTCCAATCCTCCATCATCCAACCTGAGACATACAGAAAGCAGAGGTGCAATCAAGGCGGGTGGGTGCTAATGCCAGATTAGGAGTGGTATGGCACCGAGGAGTTGTGAAAAAGCCAGAAACTCCTGTAGAGTCTATAGGCCTGTTCACGTGTATTTAGACATTTCCCATAACCTGCGGGATGGTTGGGGGTGGACTATGAAAAGCAGTGACGAATAGGAACATATCTAATTGTAGGGACAGGTCCCTAGAAAGTACTCTTTTGTTTAACTGTTTAAGATAGGTTCAACAGATAGATAGACAGATGATAGATAGATAGATAGATTAGATAGATAGATAAATAGATAGATATAAATTTCTATCTATATATATGTAGCATGGCAGTATATTTTGTGATTTAACACAAATTAGGCCATGAGATATTTAAAACAAATTCCTATTTAAGAATTGTTCACAATTTGTCAAGATAAATTTAAAGCAGAATGCTAATTTTCGCTACCACAACATTTCATGAGGAAGAACAATTTCAATATCATACACAACACCCAAGATACATGATTTTTCACCTAGAAAAATAAAGATTATAAAATATGAAGGAAAGAAGAAAACATATGAGTACTTCAAAATATATTTTTCTTACTATGGAGGCTAAAATTTTAAACTAAAAACTTACTGAAAATGGTTGGCAAACTCACATATGTTATTCTGTATTAATATTTTTATATTTGACATCAAGTGGATTAATAGTGTTTTTAACTACGCTCCTCTCTTACTTGCTTATGGGGAGATTTCTAAGTCTCCGATTATTAAAAATAGACTGAATGTAATCAAAGTTTGATTATAGAATGAAAAAAATCAGTAAAGAAATGGTCATGCAATTGTCACTGACCACAGAACAAATATGATGAAGGCTATGACTAATCTAAAACTTAAAGCATATAAAGTTTTGCTCATACATTTAAGTTTTGTTATATTTATAGCTCCTTGCTGTATACTGAAATTATTGAGTGTCAGTCGGAAGTTAGTAGATTACTCTCATTCTCCCACAGCCAAACTATATGACATACAAGAGATTTTTGAGTTCAAACAAAATGGAACAGCAGCTATTACATGTCAAAATTCCCAGGAGAAATTCTAATTACACCAACAGAGAGTGAACTAGTAACAACCAATTATTGTTTATGGTGAATATAATCTAATTTTTGGAATCTGCTGTAAGAAGTAATTAAATTTATGTGCCTCAAGGGTGTAAATATTTCTTACACAAACCCTATTTTAGAGAGATTCTGACCATTCATTCATCTCTAAGGAAGATATGAAAATTGGGTTGAATGTAATGAAAGGTGAGATGCAGATGGAAAATCAGAGGTGGCTTAGTATCTTGAAAGCTCCATTGCTACATCTGACAATCTGAGATTTAAGTAAACTATTTCTTGAAAGTTTGGCAAAACACCAAATGCAGTCAAAAATATTAGGAAATAATATATAGATGAGGACACCAATTTTAGTGTACTTTGGAAAGTATTCAGAAAGTATCTTCTTCAAGAAGTGGACAAAGGTTTATTTGATGGGATTATTTAAAAGAATCCATGTCATCTTCACCAACTAAATCTTCATGTCTGAGAGTTTAAGAGTGTCTAAGTTTTTACCTTAGGCAATTACTATTAGAAAGGTCAGAAAACTTAATAACTTGGCAATAACATCACCTGTCATTGGTAACCTATGTGTGTAGAACTAGTCGAAAAAGACTACCCTTCTCTCCACCAACCTCAGCTGAAAGTGAACATTTAATTAGTAAGAACCCCTGCCTATTGCGACAAACATAGCAACCTAACAGATGACGGTGCTAAGTTTAGCTCCTATATTATGATGTAAAACTATTCAGTGGAATGGGGGCTCAGGAATTGCATTTTCATCTGTGTAGACCTTGAGAGAAAATTATTTAAATGTCTTTATGAAACAACTATGTTAACTATTCAGTAATATAATTGATAATAATTAGAATCAATCCATACATATATATACACACACACACAAGATGTGTTATAGATAGCCCACTGTAGTACCAAAACCAGGAGAGGTTTAAATTAAAAATTGATAGTAAATCAACATAAACTGAATTAGGATCACACGATAATAATGGAACTTATTGTATGGGGAGGGGCAAGTCCTTTACAGAAAATGGACAGGGGCTGTTAATTGAAGGTATATTATTTACGAAAAGAATGTATTCCTGAAAGTGTATATGCAAATCTTAATTTAAAAAATGAAAACATATTCAAAGTTCATTAAAAGAGACAGGTGGTGGCTTCTTTTTGCTCAGTCTTCTGACATATCCACATAAAATACCCAGATGGTGTATGTTTCTCAACCTGCATGACAATCTTCACCATTCAAGGTTGAGAGTTATAAAAAAATCTCAATTTCTATCAGTATTTTCTTGAAGAGTTAATAAGTCTTTCTAAAAAGGAGGCACTTTATGCACCATTTAATGAGAAGATGCAAAAGTTGTTTGTCTATAAGTAATTTTAGAATTACATCTACTTTTACTAGTTTGTGTTGCATATTTCTACTCATTTCTATTCCTATTTTAAAGATATAGTTAATAAGGAAGCCAATGTTTCCCTTTTTTGGATAGCATGGTCCCAATTTCTCCTTTTATAAAAAATTTTTCGCCTGTGTCCTGATAAAGAGATGACTGTTAATCCAGTAATCATTTTCCACAGCAAGTGATTCCCTAATTAAAGTTATGTCATTTAAAAATAACCTGTAAGAAAGATTTTATTCTACAGTGATAACAGGGTCATGGAAATAGGCCATTTTCATTGAGTAAAATGATCTTATCATCATCATATTAAATCATTTTCCACTTAGAATAAAATGCTTTTCCAAGCTATACTAGAGTGCATTTCAATAGTCTAACCATTCATTTTCTATGCCTCAATGGACATTTACCCAGAAATGAGGTGGGCAAATAATTGATTTATAGACAAAGTATTTTACGTCTTTTCTTATTTTCTATTTGTTGGAGAAAAAGTTCAAGATTCGAAATAATCAATTTTATGAAAAAATCTCTCTGCCTATTTAAAATGAAGATAACCTTTATTTATTATCAATTTAAATATTTTAGTACTAACAATAAGGAAATTAAATCTGATTAAAACATGATTATTGGCAATTAATATTGTCCTCCTATTTCTTTCAAACCAAGACTCTCAATATTTGACTTTATGAAATAATCCTGGACATGGATTTAGTAACACTTTAATAATCCATATGAGACAATTGCATTCTTAGTGATTATTATTTAAAACCTCAAATCTATGCCAGTTGCTCCAAATATGTTTCAAAGTGAAAGGCCTGCTGTGGAAGCCAAGAAGAATCACGACTGAGAGAGTCTCGAGAGCACAATCCTGCTTTTATCATGTGTGTGAGGGCAGCACAGAGGCTAAGGGTAAGTCTGCCCTGGGAAGTCTTGAAACGTGCAGGTAGAATGCTCACCAGGGCAGCCACTATAAGACACCATAGAACTGAAAGATGTTTTCCATAAGCGTTTAAAGTCAGTATTACTGGATTTAAAAAAATACCATAATTTGAATAATTTATCCCAATATGCTCATTTAATATGGATATTTTTTATAGACAGCAATTTAAGTGTACAACAAAAGCTCTGTTTGCAAAAATATAGAGTCTATGAATACTTAATGGGCTCTTACCAGAGCAAAACAGTTTATTTCGATAACGTTTACAGGTGGTCCAGGAGAGCTATGGATCTCAAGATAATACCAGATGCGTAAATTGCTAACACCATCATCTGAAAGAAAAAATAGCGCTTCTTAATATAGGCTTCAGAACACCATACTTAATATAAAAGTATGAGAAACATGAACAGATATCATTTTCAAACTCTTTATGATGGACTCATTTGTTAAAAGAGCTGAGGGGAGGGTGAGAAGCTGATTTCATCACAGTTTGTGATTGATTAAGAGAAGCGCCATCCTGCATGGCCATGAGAATGCCCTGGAAAAGCTCCCTGCCCTATGCCTGCCCCAGTAACTCATTAAGTTCTCCACAAAAATAAACTTAAGACTGTTTTACGGTTAACTTAAAGATTAATACTTCGAAAGAAATAAACCAATCTTTTCCCTGTAATTGGTCAAAGCATTCAGATATTGCATGTAGAAATGTCTAAACATGGTATTTTAATTCACAACAGTACATTTCTAGTACCATAAGAATCTAGTCTAGGGGTCGGCCCTGTGGCCAAGTGATTCAGTTCATGCACTCTGCTTTGGCGGCCCAGGGTTCACTGGTTCGGATCTTAGGCATGGACCTAGCACCACTCATCAAGCCATGCTGTGGCGGCATCCCAAACAGAAGAACTAGAATGACCTACGACTAGGACACACAACTATGTACTGGGGCTTTGTGGGGGCGAAAAAAAGAGGAAGATTGGCAACAGATGTTAGCTCAGGACCAATCTTCCTCACCAAAAAAAAGCATACTTCAAAAAAAAAAAGAATCTAGTCTAAGGACAAAGTCAGGAACAGTTCATGAGATTTCTGGCTTCTTGGGAGTGTGAAGAAGGATCCTAGCAATTTAGCCCAAAGAAAGCTGGAATGGGATATGGACCAAGTGGTGAAAAAGATATTTATACCTGGATTCCTAATATTTCTTTAAAAAGCAGGTGTTTCTGCCACTGGTGATGTCCAAAGTCACACTCTCGAATCCTGAAACCAGAACCCTGGTCTGTCACAACAGCCCTGTGTGGCAGGGTTTGTACTGGCATCAAACCCAGGTTCTTTCCATTCATTCTCATCTGTTCAGATACTCACTTGGATATTCTTTATTCTCCAGTGTTGGGCTAGTTTACAGTTTAAGATATCCTCCAGTTTCAGTTAACTGTATGCATCTTCATATCAGTATTGTCATGTTTTAAAGATTCCAAGAACTGCTATGTTTGATTAACTTACTTAGGTAAATCACTAGCGTCTCTGGGCCTCAGTTGCCTCATCGATGAAATAAGAGGCCCAGACTAGTGGAATTCTCAGTCTCTCTCTTCTGCAAGAGAGAGTGTATTGTTCTGCATTGCATTGCATGCTACCGTAAGGCACTGAATGACATTGTATTGCATTGTACCGTATTGTATTGCATGGCATCGTTTCTTATTGCACTGCACTGTTTTGTACCACACTGTCCTGTATTCCATACTATTCTAATACTTTAGCTTTCAAGCAGCACTTATCAAATTAGCGGATGTGAGACCAATTGAGACATTCAGAGCAATCAGATAGTGAGAGGGAGAAAGACAGGAGGTCTGGTGAGTTCTTATTACAAACACCTGTGAGAAGTTCTTGAGGGCGCACATACCTCCACATTTTGAATTGCCTCTTGTGCTTATTAATTTACAGACACTAGTTAATTCCCTTAAAACTATTAATGTTCAGAGAATAAGTTACCAACTTTATACTGATGTTAGTTTACTGAGGAAACCTCTGCTCACGTTTGTATTGGCTGTTTCTTCAATTCTATGTCAGTGCTTTAAATGCTTTTATGATGTTTAAATGTGACGTCTCAAAATAAAGTTCTTAAAATGAAAAGTGTTTCCTCTTCTAGGTAGCTCACGTATATTTTATGGGTTTTTCCAATGCTTTAATCCACAATGAACTCACAGGGAAAATAATTCTGGAGAGAAAGTGTCTCTATAACTAAGAAGACTGAATGCTCCATAACTCTGCATTAGAGCAAAGAGCAGTAAAACGGTCTGCTCATCTGTGGTCTGTGGAATGAGGACTGTATTAGTCAGGGTTCTCCAGAGAATGCGAACAAACAGAAGAGGGGTGTGCGTGTGTGTATAAAGAGAGAGAGAGAAAGAGAGACAGGCAGAGAGAGATTTATTTTAAGGAATTGGCTCACATAATTGGCTAGGTAAGTCCAAAAGGTGCAGGTTGGGCCAGCCGGCCTGGATCTCCAGGTCCAGGGAAGAGCGACAGTTTGAGTTCAAAGGCAGTCTATTGGTAGAATTTCTTCTTGCTCTGGGGAGGTCAGTCTTTGTTATATTAAGACCTTCAACTCATTGGATGAGACCCACCCACATTATGGAGGGCAAATCTTCAAAGTCCACAGATCTAAATGTAATTCTCATGCAAAATCACCTTCACAGAAACATCCGAAATAATGTTTGACCTAATATCTGGGCACCATGGACCAGCCAAGTTGACACATAAAATCAGCCATCACAGGGACAATAACACCTCCTATTTGTAATTGCTGTAACTATCACATAAGGCAGTGTTGTGATAGTTTATTTGATTTCTACATTGCTAAAAATGTACAGCGAATATGAATGTATTGGTTAGAGTGGGATTAGTGGTGATTAATAAGAACAAGAAAATTATTAAACTTTGTTTAACTACAGGCTTTGAACATATTAAATTTTCTTCTGATTATAAAATCAATAACGCTCTCTATAGAAATTTGAGAAATTCCTGAAAAGCTCAAAGAAGATGAAAATTAGTAATTATTTCATGACCCAGAGAAACTCCTTAATTTTTTTGCATTAAATAATAGGCTTAATATATCAAAAAAGACATAGATATAGATACACATATACATATATAAATACACTGGGATATACCAATTACATATAATTTACTTATTCAAATGTGTGTATATAGATATAAATATGCATACATATATCTAAATATATACACATTTCTATAATTCAGAGAATATTCACTATTAAAATTTTATTTTCAATTGTTCCACATAATAAATCACATAAGGAACATTCTTATATAAAATATTTGTGCATATCTTTGGTTATTTTATTATAACAAATTTCTTAGACTGAAATCATTGCATCAAAAGGGATAAACAATTCTTAAAAATTTTAAACATATTGCAAATTCTCTCTTCAAATTTTTATTAATTCAAACTCCCATTATAATACCTAAGATTATCTCTTTCAACCTGACCCTCATTAAAACTGGGTGTTATGATTTTTCATATTTCCCTATTTGGGAGGTTAAAAAATTCTTATTTAGTTTTCATTTCTTTTTTGTCCCAGCTTTACTGAGGTATAACTGACTATTAATAATTGTATGCAGGGGCCAGCCTGGTGGTGCAGCAGTTAAGTTCGCACATTCCGCTTCGGCGGCCCGGGGTTCGCCGGTTTGGATCCTGGGTGCGGACATGGCACCACTTGGGCAAGCCATGCTGTGGTAGGCATCCCACATATAAAGTAGAGGAAGATGGGCGCGGATGTTAGCTCAGGGCCAATCTTCCCCAGTAAAAAGAGGAGGATTGGGGGTAGATGTTGGCTCAGGGATAATCTTCCTCCAAAAAAAAAATTGCATATATTTAAGGTATACAACCTGATTGGATATATGTGTACATTGTGAAATAACAACCACAATCAAGCTAAGTAACATATCCATCACATCACACAGTCACCATTTTTTGGCAGGGGGAGGTGAAGACACTTAAGATCTACCTTCTCAGCAAATGTCAACTATACACTACTATATTATTACCTATAATCAAATTATTGTACATTAGATGTGCGGAACTTATTCATTTTGCATAAATGAATCTTTCCTAATGGAAAAGAAATACACCGCTGAGCAATTTGTAAGAAAAAGACCCATGTTATTATAGGGGATGGAGGGTTAATCCTGTCTGAGTAGGGATATGGGAAGACCTAAGAATCGGGGATATGGGTAATATTATTAGATGCATTTTTCCTAGCTCTTAATCTACCTTGCAACCTGTCATCACGCAGCTTAGTAATTTTTTATTAGACATCACTCTATTTTAGTCCATCAACATGACACCATAATATTCTGATTTTCTTTCAAGGTTCTTCTGCCTTAGATATTGATGAGGGTTTAACTCTTAGCATAATCCATCTACAACAGTCATCTATTCTTTGGCCTCACCTGCATGATTTCAATGGACGAAACCTTAAACCTTTACAACCCGTTTTATTATTTTTTTCACCTTGTCTCTGCTCCAAATATTCAACTAATGACTGGATCTTGTCATGTAATGTCTTGCTGTCACATCAAAATCAGGAAGTACAAAACTGTGTTAATAAGCGTTATGACCTCCTAGACTTTTCTGTTTCTTCTTGTTGAGTTTAGTAAACTATGCTCTAACATTGCTGCTTTGGCATCCATTTTGCGTGCCCAAGTGCAGGGGCTTGAACTGACACTAACCCTTCCTGCTAGCACATGCCCTAGTGACAGCCTGCAGTGTCACAAATAAATGTAAATGTCTGACAAGTAAGAATGCAATGTAAGTCCCAACCACTCTGTGATAAGCAGTCTTCCCTGCCTCCCAGGGTCATCCCATAGTGCACGGCTCAGATAAAGCCCCATGAAGCTTACCAAAAACCACCACTCTTTTGGGTTTGAACTGATCAATCTGGCCTTAACCCAGAACCCCAAAGCACTCCACCCAAGGATCCTAATAAAGGCATGTGTCCCAGGTCCTTTTCTGCTCTCTCTGCCTGCACCCTGCCTTGACCTCCCTGTGTGGCCCCTGGAGACATGCAGCGTGCCTCCTGTAGGACCTGTGAGTAATAAACTCCTCTATTTCACTTTTTTTTTCCCCAGGAGAAGATTCGCTCTAAGCTAACATCTGTTAACAATCTTCCTTTTTTCTTTCTTCCCCCCCTCTTAAAGCCCCAGTACATAGTTGTGTATAGTCGTGAATTCTGGTTCCTCTATGTGAATGACCACCACAGCATGGCTACTGACAGACGAGTGGTGTGGTTCCACACCCGGGAACAAACCCAGGCCACTGAAGTGGAGCATGCCAAACTTTAACTGCTAGGCCATCAGGGCTGGCTCTCCCTTGTAGTCTTTTGTTGAAACTTGACTCATCATCCAAGTTGCCAGGTGCTACTTAACAGATGTTAATTTAATTAAGACACAACACTTCTAAATTTCTGTCTTAATATTTTTCTATTCACCAAGACATAAACAAACCTTGTTATATTTTGGAACCAATCCCTTCTATCTATCTCCTCTCTCTAGAGTCATCTAATGCTAATCTCTGAAATGTTTTCCATCTTGAGTGGTATTTCTTTATCCCCATCACCACCATAAAAGATATTGTTCTCTTCACTTCAAACCCAGTTTTCTGTTGCAGTGTCCTAGCTGGCCCCAACTGCTCTTCCCTTTCCAAATCATTTTGCATAGTGCCTGAATATCAATCTTAATCCATGTATTCTTTGAGGGTTAATTTTATGTGTCAGCTTGGCTGGACTATGGTGGCTAGTTGTTTGATTAAATACCAGTCTGGATGTTGCTGTGAAACTAGTTTTTTAAAAATGTGATTAACATATAAATCAGCAGACTGTGAGTAAAGCAGATTACCCTCCATAATGTGGGTGGGCCTCCTCCAATCAGTTGAAGGCCCTAAGAGCAAAGACTAAGGTTGCCTGAAGAAGAAGCAATTCTTAGTAAGGACTGAAACCTGGAAACCCTGCCTGAGCTTGCAGCCTGCCTGGGCTGCCCTGGGGAAGGAATTTGGACTCAAGACAGCACCAGTAACTCCTACCTAATTTTCTTCCCTCCTTACCAGCCCTACAGATTTTGGACTTGCCAGTCCCCACAATCATCTTAGCCAATTCCTTAAAATGTCTCTTTGTCTTTCTCTCTGAATATGTGTATATATATAATATTGTATTATTTATATTATACCATAATATAATATATTATGGTGGTGTCTGTTTCTCTAAAGACTCCTGACGAATACAAATTCATTCAATAAAGATTTCTTCCTTGGTATACCTCTGGGTCTCCACAACTTTGCTCTTGGTGACCCACTCTTCTCTAAAGCCCTTTTATGTCCCTGCTACTCATCCATAAGAGAACTCATTCACCCATTCTCCAGGAAAACTGCCCTGACTATTCCAACTCTCCACCATCTCATTTTCCTTTGAATTTCTACTAAAAAGATACAGTATTGAACAACAGTCAAATAATATAGGAAGGGAAAAAGTATAGCATTTACTTTCTTTTCATATGGGAAAGATTGCTATCATCTCCTATATTGACATAGGAAAGAATATTACATTGTTAAAATAATATACTCATTAACATTTTATCAGAAATGTACTGTAACTTTTTGTTTAATAATGGAAATATATATAAAGTTTTCACTTATGAAAGAGTAGGCAGACTTCAAGCTGAAGTATTATAATCTATTAATGTTAAAAGCAGTATGAATCTAGAAAGTAAGCCACACAAAGTTAATCCTGAAATAATACAACAAAATTCTTACCGATATATGCAGTACACAATTGTCTATGTACTATGAGTGTAAAGTATCTATTCATTTCAAAGTGAATGATGAGGCTTTATGAAGACTAATCGTGAAACTCCACATAATAATAAATTTACCTGAGTCTTCCTCCTCAAAATCTTGGGATAGTTCTGATAATGATTTCTGAAAGGAGGGTATTCGATCTCGATCTTGATCAGAGTCTTCCTCAGAATCATCATCTTCTCTGCTTTTAACGGAAAATGAAATCGTACCTACAACACATTAGTACAAGATGGCAGATTAAACAGGGATTCGTTTTTAGAATGAAAGGTCAGTTTCACATATCAATGTTGCTCTAGCTTGAAACTAATAAATACAAAGCCAAGCATAAATTCTAGGTGTTAGTATCAGAATTAAACCTGATGGTGGTACTGAAGAATTTAATGGAAAGTTCAAGGAAATATTTTCAAAATCTCCATTAAAACGGTAATTTTTAACAGCTTTCTTATAATTAAGAAAATGTGGCAAATAATAGAACTGTATCAGCTTTCAGAAAACTTACTGGTCTTGGGTGACTGTTCTTACATATTTTCTTCCTAAATCATTTTTAACACTATTTATTACCTAATTTAAAAACTTTTTATTTTGTCTTATAAAATACCCTAAGCATGAATTTTCCTTTAAACACTTAATATGTAAGATATAATTGTATTACATATTAAGTTGTCAGTGTCAAAACTTGGCACTCTATCTGGAATTTTTGTTACACTAACATTAACTTAGAAAAGATTAGTATTAATTTTTACATTGAAATTAATATACATATGGAAATAATTCAGAATTGGCCTTGATATCTCAATACCAGCTTGCCATATTCATATTCTTCTTATTCACATTTAGAGAATGGTTCGAATCTTCTCCTTTCCCCTCAGACTTCCAACACTTCCTTCTCCCTCCTCATTCCTAGTTGATCATCTTGTTTCTATTTCACTAAGAAAATTGACACTTTCAGGAAAGAACTTCACAGTCCCCTCACCACATTGACCAACTCTTCGCATCGGTGACTGTATCTTCTGGCCTTCCTCCTCTATGAATCCGGGACCAGCCCTTGGATCTGTGCACTCGATCCCCATCTACTCCAGTCTAACAAGGACCTTGCTACTATAATGTTCCCCACTCTCTTCTGCATTTTCAATTTCTCCCTCTTTCAAACATGCTGTAATAACACCTAACTTCCAAAAAGCCTTCTCTCCATCTCATGTGTGTGTGTGAATGCATCTATTTGTATGTTTACACACACACACACAATACTTTGTTAGGTTCAGTACTAAAATCTGGAGGAAATGCACAACATAAATCACCAAAAATGACTCAAGGCATAAATATATTCATGGATATTAAACAAATTTTTCTAAAAAATCAAAGAGATATCTGGCACTGATCTAAGCAGGTTTAATAGGTGACTTCTTTCAAATGGGAAAAGAACAGAATACTGTCACACTATTAAGATTTTTAGAGAGAATTAAAGATAAAGATAAAAAAGAGATAAAGTTATGGTGGAATATTTAAAGCTAAAATAAAACATACCAAAATTTAATAGAGATAATATATAGGAATATAGATTCAAATAACTTACACCTGCCAAAAAGCCCAGGAATTAAAACTAAAAATTCCATTACTCTTTCAAATTGTTATTCTTAACACTCTTGCTAACATTCATTTCTGATGAGAGTGTTGAGTAACAGCCCCATCTTGGACATTCTTGGTAAGAATAAAAATTGGTATTACATTTTTTGGATAGTAATTTTGCAACATCCACCAAATTGAAAATGCAATCCCCTTTGACACGCCAGTTCTCTTTTTTATCCTATAAATAGCTTATATCTTAAATCTTATCCCCATAGGTAAACTAGCATAGTATGCAAAGAATTATTTACAAAGATGCTGTAGCAATATTATTCATAACTGTAAAAAAAAGGATGTGATTTCCAGTTTTTATGACTAGTTACATGAATTAAGATATACACATACTTGGAATACTATTCATCTAGTCAAAAGAAAGAAAAACCTAAGAAAAGTGAATTGAAAAACATCCATGATAACTTTGAGTGAAAGCAGCTATTTGCAGAGTTTTGTGTCTCATATCATCCATTGTGGGGGGGGGGGGGGAGTTTGTGTGTGTATGTTTAAAGGATATGTATGAATATGAATTGGTATTTGGACATTGTTTTGTCACAGTTCTGGAGGCTAGACATCTGAAATCCAGGTGCCAGCGGAGTTGGTTCCTTCTGGAGGTTCTCAGGGAGATCTGTTCCACGCCGCTCTCCTAGCTTCTGCTGTTTGCCCGCAACCCCTGGCACTCCACGGCTTGTAGATGTATTACTCCAGTCTCTGCCACCATCTTCACCTGGTGTTCTCTCCTGTGTCTATCCATGTCTATTCTCCTCTTCTTATAAGGACATCAGTCATATCGGTTTAGGGCACCCTCTAATTCAGTACGACCTCATCTTAATTTGATTATATCTGCAAAGATCCTATTTCTAAATAAGATCACTTTCACAGGTATCAGTGGTTAAGACATTAACATATCTTCTTTGGGGACACAATTCAACCCAGGCCAATAGACAAAACAACATCTTTATTATTCCTTATAACTTTATATATGGCTTTAACATATATTTCCCTATTTGATTTCAATTATGTCACTTCTTCCATTGTTCAATCTCCTCTTGACGTCTTGAAAATAATTGACTCATATTTTTTCATATTTAATCCTGTAACTATGAATATTTATTGTAAGTATATGAGATGATCACTTCTTAACTAATTAAAACCAACAATGGAACACCTGGGTTCATAACTGGGGTTGCCTGTTAATGGCTGTGTGCCTCAGTCTCCAAATGTGAAGTGGAGGTGACACTGGTAGCAGCTGGTGACACTGGGTGTAGCACCCTCTGGGTCTCTTGGAGGGATCCTCACAGTTCACTGGGTTCCTGACAGTTCACCAATCCCTGGGTGGGCAGTATCGGCCCCAGACTGTGGCTGAGAGGGGCCGGAGCCGGGACAGAGGGCTGCTTCAGGATCCTCAGTCACACCAAGGCTGGCAGACATGGACAGGTATGTCTCTCTCTGAGTCCCTGCGCAGGTAGGACCACTCCCAGACTGCAGCTGTGAGGGGCTGGAGCTGAGTTACAGGGCTGCTTCAGTTGTGCAAACAGACCATGGTTGGTGGGGCTACCTCCAGGGCATGGACAAGTGTATCTCCTGGTAGGAGAGTTCCCAGACCATGGCTGAGGGTGGCTGGAGCTGCATCATAGGCCTGTTTCAGGATCTGTAGTTGGACCAAGGTCGGAGGGTCTGCCTCAGGAGCTCAGACAGGTATGTCTTCCACCTGGTACACAAGTGGGCAGGAATGGTAGCGAAGAGGACCTGAAGCTGGATCACTTCAGGGTCCACAAATGAGACTGAATTCTATGGGCCTGTTACACAGGGCATGGGCAGGTATGATTCCTGCCAGGTTCCTTGGCAGATGGTGCTGGTGGTAGGAGCAAAGCTAAATGGGACTGTAACTGATTCCAGAAGGGGACAGAGCTGTTTCATGGTCTGTAACCAGGTCCACAGTTGGCAAGTTGGCCACCTGGGCATGAGCTGCCTTCTCAAAATGGCCCTCTTTGGTCTTGAACTTCACCAGAGTTTCATTATCTCCTGCCTGGACCCCAAAGCACCCATAAAGGCACTATTGTCCATGGATGGCTTCCAAATTAATTGTTGCTGAAGGAGATTAAAGTGGTAGATCTCCTATTCTGCCACCTTGCTGATGTCACTCCTATCTTATTTTCAATTCCTTTATTTTGAAATATCACAAAGTCACAAGTTTTAGGTTAAATTTCATGTCCTATTATGAACATGGCTTTTTATTTTATATAGGAGCTTGCTATGTATTCACAAATACATTATGGAAAGACAGGGAATAGAGTGGGAAGAACACAGGCTTTGGACAGAACCTGGATTCAAACTCTTGTTCTGCTATCACTAATTTAGCCTTGACCAAGTTATTTGCCTCATCTGTAAAATGGTTCTCGTTGTTTTGGGCATTGAATGACTAGTTTAAGCTTATGTAGGACTTACTATTTGCCAGGCATCGTTCTAGGGGATTTACACATACTTAGAAATTCTTACAAAACATACCTATGTAGTAAGTCCTATTATTAACCTCATTTTAAAGAAGGGAAACTGTGATACAAGAAAGTTCGGTAGCTTGCCCAAGGTCAATAAGCTCATAATAATACAGGCGGAATTTGAACATGTACATTCTGGTTCAAAGTCCACACTCTTTTTCTTAATTAAGAGATTTTATTTTTTTTGAGCAGTTTTAGGTTTACAAAAAAATGAGCGTAAACTACAGAGAGTTCCCATGTACCACCTCCTCCAGTTTCCCCTATTATAAGCATCTTGCTTTAGTATGGTATATTACTTGCAATTGATGAGCCAATAATGATAGACCATTATTAACTAAAGTCCATAGCTTACATTCTGGTTCACTCTTTGTGTTGTACATTCCATGGCTTTGGCAAATGTATAATTGCATGTATCTACCATGCAGAATAGTTTCACTGCCCTAAAAATCTCCTGTCCTCCACTCATTCATTCCTTCCTCCCAACCCCCAAGGAACTAGCAAACCACTGATCTTTTACCTTTTACAGATATCATATAGTTGAAATAATACAGTATGTGGTCTTTTCAGATTGGCTTCTTCCACTAAGCAATATGTATTTAAGCTTCCTCCATCTGTTTTTGTGGCTTGATAGGTCATTTGTTTTGATCACTGAATAACATCCCATTGTATGGATATACCATTGTTTATCCATTCACCTATTGTCAGACATGGTGGGTGCCTCCACATTTTGGCTATTATGAATAAACCTGTTAAAACATTCACGTGCATATTTTTGTGTGGACATAAATTTTCAACTCATTTGGGTAAATACCAGGGTGTGTGATTGCTGGATCATGTTATGAGTATGTTTAGTTTTATAAGATACTGCCAAACTGTCTTCCAAAGTGGCTGTACCATTGGACCATTTGGCATTCTCACCATCAATGAATGAGAGTTCCAAGTGTTCCATATTCTTGTCAGCATTTAGTGTTGTCAGGGCTTTTGAATTTAGCCATCCTAATAGGTATGTAGTGGTATCTCGTTGTTTGAATTTGAAGTTCCCTAACAACATATGATGTTAAATATTTTTTCATATGCTTATTTGCTATCAGAATATCTTCTTTGGTGAGCTGTCTCTTCAGATCTTTTACCAGTTTTTAAAATTGGGTAGTTTGTTTTCCTGTTGTTGAGTTTTAAGATTTCTTTGGTATATTTTGGATACCATTCATGTATTAGACTTCCAAAAAGTTTACAAGAGACAAATAAAGATAGTATGTATTAATAAAAGATTCAATTCACTAAAAAAAAAAACAAAAAAAAAAACCCCAAAAAACTCTTGAGCTCGGGGCTGGCCCCGTGGCCGAGTGGTTAAGTTCTCGCGCTCCGCTGCAGGCGGCCCAGTGTTTCGTCAGTTCGAATCCTGGGCGCGGACATGGCACTGCTCGTCAGACCACGCTGAGGCAGCGTCCCACATGCCACAACTAGAAGAACCCACAACAAAGAATACACAACTATGTACCGGGGGACTTTGGGGAGAAAAAGGAAAAAATAAAATCTTTAAAAAAAAAAAAAAAAAAAACTCTTGAGCTCATAGATACAGAAAACAGATTGGCTGTTGCCAGAGGCGAGGAGTGAGGGAGTGGGCAAAATGGATGAAGGGGGTCAAAAGATACAAACCTCCAGTTATAAAATAAATAAGGCATGGGGATATAATGTAGAACATGGTGACTCTAGTTAATATACTGTAATCATACTGCATTGAATATCTGAAAGTTGCTAAGAGAGTAAATCTTGAAAGTTCTCATCACAGGAAAAAAAATTTGCAACTATGTGTAGTGATGGATGTTAACTAGCCTTATTGTGATGATCATTTCACAATATATACAAATACAGAATCAAAAAAAGACTCAATTCAGCCAGAGTATATAAAAATTATAGACATATACACACCTAAAAACAGAGGCCCAAAATATATGAAGTAAAAATTGACACAACTAGAAAAAGAAATAGACAATTCTACAATAATAGCTGGAGACTTCAATACTCTACTTTCATTAATGGATAGCACAACTAGACAGAAAACCATTGAGGAAACAGAGGATGTGAACACTGTAAAACAACTAGACCTAACTGACTTACATAGAACATTCCATTGAACAACAGCAGAATACACATTCTTCTCAAATGAACATGGAACACTCTCCAGGATAGATCACGTGTGAGGCCACAAAGCAAACTTTAATAAACTTAAGAAGATCGAAATCATATAAAGTATCTTTTCTCATCACAGTGAAATGAAACTACATATCAATAAGAGAAGAAAAGGTGGAAATTCACAAATGTGGAAATCAAGCAACATGCTCTTAACCAACACTTCAAAGAAGAAATCACAAGGGAAATTAGAGAATACCTTGAGACAACTGAAAATGAAAACACAGCAAACAAAACATGGAACGCAGTGAGAGCAGTGCTAAGAGGGCAATTTCTGACAGAAAATGCATACATTACAAAGGAAAAGCAATCTCAAATCAACAACCTAACTGTACACCACAAGGAACTAGAAAACGAAGAGCAAACTAACCCAAAACTAGCAGAAGGAAGGAAATAATAAAGATTAGAGTGGAGGTAAGTGAAATAGAGAAGAGAAAAAGAATAGAGTAAAATAATAACAAAAAACCCCCCAAAAGTTGGTTCTTTGAAAAGATCAACGTAATTGTCAGACCTTTAGCTAGACCGGCTAAGGAAAAAGGAGAGAAGATTCAAATTAATAAAATCAGAAATAAAGTGGGGACATTACTATTGTTTTCACTAAAATAAAAAGCATTATAAAAGAATACTATGAACAATTATATGTCAAAAGAAATTGGATAACTTAGATGAAATGGACAATTTCCTAGAAACACACAAACTACTAAAACTGACTCATAAATAAACAGAAAATTTGAATAGACAGAAAACTAGTAAGGGGATTGAATCAGTAATCAAAACCCCTCTACAAAGAAAAGCCAAGGAGCAGATAACTTCACTGTTGAATTCTACTAATTATTTAAAGAAGAATTAACACTATTCTTTCTCAAACACTTTCAAAAAATTGAAGAGGAAGGAAAACTTCCTAACTCATTTGATGAGGCCAGCATTGCCCTGATACAACAAACAACAGTACTAGAAAAGAAAACTAGAATCCAAGATTCTTTATAAATATGAAGCAAAAATTCTCAACAAAATACTAGCAAACCAAATTCAGCAGCATGTTAAAAGAATTATAGACCATTATCAAGTGGGATTCATTTCAGGAATGAATGAATGAATGAATGAAGGGTGATTCAACATACAAAACTCAATCAATGTAATATACCACATTAACAGAATGAAAGAAAAAAACATATGATCATCTCAATTGATGGATAAAAAGTATTTGACAAAATTCAACAGCCTTTCATGATAAAAACACTCAGTAAACAAGGAATAAAAGAAAACTTCCTCAAAACGTTAACGACCATATATGAAAAGCCCACAGCTAACATGCTCACTGGTGAAAGACTAAACACTTTTCCTCTAAGATTAGGACCAAGACGAGGATTTCTTGTTTTATCACTGCTATTGAACATGAATACTAGAATTTCTACCCAGAACAATTGTGCAAGAAAAAGTAGAGAAGTCATTTAAACTGGAAAGGAAGAAGTAAAATTATCCTTGTCAGCAGACGACATAATTTTATATGTAGAAAATCTTAGTGATTTCACAAAAAAATTGTATTCAGCAGATTGGTAGCACACAAAATCAACACACAAAATCAGTTGAATTTCTATACACTAGTAATGAACAATTTGAAACAGAAATTAAGAACACGATTCAGTTAGATAAAACCATTATTTGGAAAAACCTACATATGTTAAACAACATGTGTGCACTGAATAATAAGGAAACCTAATCAATATTCCAAATACCATGAAATAATCTCAAGAATTAAAAATACATATTCTCCATTCTTTCTCATTTCAGTCTATTTATATATTTACCATAATTTTTTTCTCCAACACATCCATTTAAACATTATTACATTTTTATTATCCCTTAACACATAGAAATTGAGCAATCGTTTGTAAAACAATTCAAAAGCCCTATGTGAGTGTAACAAGACCATATATTACAGACCAGAATGAGAAATTAAGTATCTACTTCAAAAAATAGCAATGGGTGAAGAAACTATGGAAACAATTACAGGTTATTTAATAGCTTATGTTTTAATTGAAAGAACACTTTCAAGCAATGCATCTTAGTCAGAATTATGCCACTAATTTATACACAGTTTTTTCTAGCAAAAATCTTTTCCTTGGCAATATAATTTTAACTTTATTTCTAAATAATTACTTTTTTTTTTTTTTTTTTTTTAAAGATTTTATTTTTTCCTTTTTCTCCCCAAAGCCCCCCGGTACATAGTTGTGTATTCTTCGTTGTGGGTTCTTCTAGTTGTGGCATGTGGGACGCTGCCTCAGCGTGGTCTGATGAGCAGTGCCATGTCCACGCCCAGGATTCGAACCAACGAAACACTGGGCTGCCTGCAGCAGAGCGCACGAACTTAACCACTCGGCCACGGGGCCAGCCCCTAAATAATTACATTTTTAATTGCATCTTTATTTTTGGTTATTAATTAGCTACTGTAGAAGAGGAGAGCAGTCAAATTCTTGTAAACTTGTTACAAAGAATAGCATTAGACTCAGCAGTCTGTCAGCAGTCAACTTTCCAATCAAATGCAGGAAATAATGATTATGAGAAAAATATATGTTTCAAAAGATGATCATTTTTTTCCACACTATATGTACATGTGATTACTGTGTCCCCTATATTCTCTGATCTGGCTAAGGCCAACGAATCCAAAAAGAAACAAAAATAAATAACAGTTTGATTGTTGGTGCTTGAGTTTATCAGAGTAATAGGAAAATTATCAGACTGCTTTGGAAAAACTATAGGTATAACAGATATCAGAGTAGTGACCCAAAGCAACTCTCCAAGATACAACATCTTGTTGGAGATTAATGTAAAATTACACTGATTAAGAAAATCATAATGGAGATTTTTGGTTTGTCTGAAGAGAGTGTTACAAAAAAACCTAATAGAAATAGTAATTATAACTGCTATATTTTCAATAGCACAAGCTTTTATTTTGAGAAATGGAGTTTTTTTCTCTGTTAAACACTCTAAGCATTTGATTTTTCAAAATGCTTTTTTCAATAGTCAATAAAACAAGGATTTCATAGTATGTCATTTTTTAAAAATTAGGAATTTTTCCCTGATTTCATACTATCTTGTAAAATGTAAATATCAGACTCAAGTTTAAAGACTGAGTAATGGAATTTTATATTAACAGTTTTTCTTTGGAAAAACCATTTACTTAATGCCTGCTCTGTTAGACATATGCTAAATGCTTCCCATTCATTATCTTATTTAATTCTTTTAATAAACATGAGTTAATTACTCATTAGGCTCATTTTAAAGCTGAGCAACCTGGACATAGAGAAGGTTGGGTAGCTTATGCCAGGTCACACAGGTATTAAGTGGCAAAGACATATATATTTCCCTGACATAGAATATGGGAAATGGCACATTAAATCATGTCTAAATATCACCAAGGATACCACAGAATAAACAGGCTTTTGATTGGAAAAATAGCAAAATAATTCACATACTTAGAAAACCTTTACTTTGACCAACAGTGATAGGTCTCAGATACTGCTCATTGATCACCTAAACTATTTCACCTCTTAGAAAATTTCTAAAAGCAAGTTTCCATGGCAACAGTTAAATCTGGCAAGGTCTCTGACCTCTTGGCACTTGGCCCCCTCACACTCACCCTGCTCCCTCCACTGGCTTCGTGCTTCATCTCTCCCTGTTGCTAATGAGCAATAATACTAAGAAAAATCTCCATATGGCTGGGCTTTTATCAACTTGTGAATTTCTCAGAGGCACATTAATTCCGTCAAGAAGTTTTTTCATAAGTATTTGCTCTATGTACATTATATTACACATGATCAAATGAATTTCAATTGTTTTGTTTGTCTTCTATCATACTACCCTATAAAATCTGAACAGCAAGACTAAAGATGAAACCCTAAGGAATCCTCTGCTAACCCTCCACCTTCCTCTATCTTTTTCTTCCTTCATTTTAACCTTATTTCTAACTCTCTTGTTTTTGTTTTATTTCCCCTTCATTAGGGGACCAAAAGGCAAGGCAGACAAACAAAATTATGTGGCTGATATAGAAGAGAGATTAAGAAATCGGTGCTATAGCCACATCTGTCTTTATTCTGCGTATAATATGGCTCTTGTCTCCCACTCTTTTAGGCTCTTAATTTTTATGATAAAATGTATAGTAGTTTAGCATCCAACTGTAGTCCTATAGGCTCCATTTTTTTTGTGGTATTATACTGCTTGTTTCTTCTATAACACATTTTTGACATGAGTATAACAGAAGACACCACAGACAATAGGGAAGGCTTATTAACATCTACAGGATTCAGATTTGTGTTGTAGAGGATGGTTGATTATGTTGTAACTTTAGTAAGAATCATGCTTTCATTTCTGGGGCAGGATGTTAAAGCAGTGATAGTCTAGATTGCTATTAAAACCACATGGTTCCTTCCTGATCCATATAAGAAAAAAGCGATAAATTGCATTTCCTCAAAATTAGTTCTCATCAAAACTTCTATAATCATTTCACAATGAATACATAATCAAATCATCACATTGTGCATCTTAAATATACACAATTTTTACTTGTCAAATATACCTCAATAAAGCTGTAAAAAAATTAAATTTCTGCTACTCAATGGATGCTGTTAAGAAAATTAAAAAGAAAGCCATAAACTGGGAGAAAACTTTTGAAAGCCTGTATCTGATAAAGGACATGTATCCAGATTATATTTTTTAAAAAAAAATCTCAAAATGCAACAATAAGAAAACAATCTAATGGAGAGGGAGTAGGCAAAAGATTTGAAAAGGCATTTCAATTAAGAAGACATATGGATGACAGACAAGCACAAGAAAAGATGCTCAACATTATTATTCATTACTGAAATGAAGATTAAAACCACACTGTAATAGCACAGCACACAAATTAAAATGGATAAAATTGAAATGGCTAACCCTACTCAGTATGGTCAAGGATGTAGAGAAACTGGAACTTTCATACATTGCTGGTGAGAATGGCAAAAGGAACAATCTCTTTGAGAAACTGTCTGGCAGTTTCCTGAAACATTATAAATTCAACCACCATACTATCCAGCCATCCCACACATAAGTGATTCACGCAGGAAAAATGAAAGTATATGCTCATACAAAGACTTACACATGAATGCTCATATCAGCTTCATTTGTAATTACCAAAAGATGGGGAAAAAACCCAAATGTCCATCAACAAGTAAATAGATAAATCATGGTACAGTATGTCTTGCTTAATGATGGGGATATGTTCTGAGAAATGTGTTGTTAGGCAATTTCGTCATCGTGTGAATATCACAGAGCGTACTCACACAAACCTAGATGGTATAGCCTACTACACACCTAGGCTACATGGTACCAGTCTTATGGTTGCATATGCAGTCCATCGCTGACTGAAACATCGTTACGTGGCGCATGACTGTATAACCATTCCACGGACTACTACTCAGCAATAAAAGAAATAAAGTATTGATCCATGTACCGTGTGGATGGATCTGAAAATAATTATGCTGCACACGAGAAAACAGTCAGAAAACGATGTACATTGTGTGATTTCATTTATATACAATCTTATAAAATGCACTTAAAGTGAAAGAAAACAGATAAATGATTGCCTAGGGCAAGAGTGGCTTGGGGCACGAGGGGAGGAGAGGGCAAAAGGATTAAAAATGAACACAAGGAAACTTTTTGAGGTGACATTCATTATCTGAATTGTGTCAACGGTTTCATGGGTGTATACATATGTTAAAACTTCTCAAACTGCATACTTTAAATATATACAGTTTATTGTATGTCAATTACGTGGCAATAAAGCTGTTAAAAATATACACTGCATGTTATTATACCCACCACTGCTCAGCAGGTAGTGATAGGAATTGAGAACCATCACCCAAAATCGGAAGGATTGTAGAAGCAGGATTTGTAAGTGGAGTTCACAGCCACCTATTGGTATCTTTCCTGCAGCAGGCAATAGCACGTGCAAGATAATTAATGCAGCATAATTCATGAAGCCATCATATTGAGATGCCCAGAAGACTTTTATCTATCTACCTAGGTATCTATCTATCTATCTATCTAACATATTTATCTACATCTCCTTTTAGTTCCATAAGGTCACGTATGTTTCACCGCCATCGAATGCTATTTTTCGTTCATTTGTTTGGGATTCACCTCACTGTGAAGGTGGCTTCCTGTAAAGCCTTCATTTATTTTTTTCATTTTAGTTTAAACTGATTCCTATGAGTAATTTCTGCATGAGATACAAATGAATTTTAGCATTAAGTAGCATCTTAGGCCCCACCCAGGCAACAGAAAGGGAGGGGTCACTTTCTATAAAAGTGCCGAGTGGTCAGAGGCAAATGTTCACCAGTATTTGTAAAACTTTTTGAAGTAGTTCCATGTTAACAGAAAATATTTCAAAGCCAAAGAAAGAAGTTTTACAGTTTCAGAATTTCTGAATAATCTTCTAATCCTACTAATTCCAATAGGTTTGTTTAATTCCTCACATATTAGGAAAGTGTCTCTGAAGGGTGCTTTAAATTTGAAAAATTTCATAAAAATGCATGAATAAATAGTTTACAATAAACCCCTCTATCTGAGATTCTTATGTCAAAGCCAATAACATGCCAAATCATATTTTCACTTTACTGTCAATAACTCCTCACAAAATACAAAAATTCTTTTGATCGTTAAAGCAGGACCCACACACACACAGAGAAAGTTTTATCTTCGCACTAACAATGCTATATATATCCTGGTAACCCAAAATTCAAATATAAAGATTTTAACCAGAATATCATGGGTGGATTCAGAAGCCACTAGAGCCTTCTTCCAAAAGCAACTTGAATTAATATTCAATAGAAGATCTACAGCCTGCCTTGCATTCCCAAGGAGAACTACGTCTCTAACACATAATCAAGAATTACAAGTGAGTGTTGTACCAATTAAACGTGGGCCTCATGGTAAACAATGAAATTGCAGGAGTATCTTCCTTCAGCTTGACAGAAGAGGTGCCGTTTTCAAATTCATGCTTTTCTCTAAGTTTGTAAATCTTCCTTATTCTCATATTTTACCGCACTTCTATTAGTGCACTACTAAGCAATTTTTTAAATACTTCAGAAACTATTTTTGAAGTGTATTGTTTCTTCCTTCGATATTCACTGGATAGCTGCTGTTGTTTGCCGGGTGTTGGTCTGGAGGCCAATGCTGGCCTCACAGTCAAAGGACAGATTACCTTGTGTAAAGGCAGAAACTGCAGTATATGTCATCACTCATTGATCTATTGACATGAATAGTTTATCTGTAGACAAACATCTAAGTAGGGCTTGAGACTAGAGTTAACACTTATTTTGATATTGTAGTCAAGGGGCAGGAAAAAGGTGTAGCACTCACAAGCCCTCGAGGGTAATACCATGCAGGTGGCCAAAGCTATCATGAAACATCAGAGCACCCGCTACCTGGGAAAGCAGAGATGCTAAAAGCAAAGAAGAGAGCCCAAAAGACCATGAGAGCATCCTAGCAAACCCAATTTATTCTCTCTGCAGCACTTCAAGGCCCTGCTTTTGGAAACCATTTCTTTTATCCAAAAGAGCATGTAAATGCTTTATAGCAACCAACACTTGTTTTGAAAGACCAGGGCCATCCGACTAGCTTTTATGCTTTTATGCCTATGTAGCAGTTCACAATGGTGGTGGGAGCAAGCCAGTAAGATCCAAATTCAGTTTCAGCCAAGCTTTGGATAGCATCCTCCCTGGCATTTTCATTGAGATAAACTAGGACAGAGTGGGGACAAAAGCTTCAAATACCCCCATATATCCATATCATGTTAGGAAATTTTAAAAAATGGGAGTTATTAAATTAAATAAGAGTGATAGAACCAGCCCTGGTGGTGGAGTGGTTAGGTTCAGTGTGCTCCACCTCTGTGGCCCAGGTTCAGTTCCTGGGTGCAGACCTACACCACTCATCTGTCAGTAGCCATGCTGTGGTGGTGGCTCACATACAAAAAAAATAAAAAAGAGGAAGACAGGCATGGCTGTTAGCTCAGGGCAAATCTTCCTCAGGGTAAAAAACAGGGTGATAAACATTGACTGAACAGCTACTGGATGAGCACTTTTGATATATTCCAATTTAATGCTCATAACTGCCTTAGAAGGTCAAATATTATCTATATTTTACATGTAAGAAATCTAATATTCAGTGAGGTTAATTATATTACCAAGATCACACAACCAGAGAATCATATAATTGGAAGTTGAGGTCATATTTGACTTCTGAACGTGTTCCTTTGCAACATAATAACAGTAAAATAGGAAATAGCAAAGCGAAAGATGTGCAATTTTGCCATTTCAACGTGGTGGTTAGCATGAATATACTGCCCAAGCGTTAAATGAAAAATGCAAATTTAAATAGCACTATGTTTACTCAGCATCACATTCTGAAAGTACACGTGACAAGCAGTGCTTTTCATGACATACAATATTAGAAATCTAATTTTGAACTGAATCTGTATTTCAAAGATGGCAACTGGTAATACATATCTTTCTGCATAGCATATCATTTCAGAGAGTAGCAGGATGCCAACTATAAAAACTATTTCTATCTTGTTTAAACATAGGCCTAACATAAGAACTTTATTGTGCACACATTAAACGTTTTGTTTTGACATTCAGTAGAAGTTTATTGAGAAGAAATCTTAAAAAGTCTTAGCAAAGCTGACTGAAAGCTTGTTTGCAATTGTTTAGACGAGGGTTTCTGGTGTCAATGTCATAATAGATGACATTCCAGCATACAGACTTCTGAATTGCAAATTTTCAGAAATGAATTCTAGTTATAATTCACAGTTGTGCTGAACTGAATGAATACAATCACTTTTCAGCAAGCAAAAAAACCCGCTTTCATTTGCTATTGAAAAAATACAAGGTAATTGTTGACTGCACCAAAACCGATCATTGTCACCTCCTTTCGGGAGCTACCGGCTTACCAAGGGTCACAGAAAATAAGAATCTCAGATTACTCTATCTTGAATGTTCAGAGTGGAGACTAAATTTACTAATATGACTGTAAATCACTTTAAATGTGTATTTTCAATATTTAGTTTTCTAACGTGGAATAAACAGTTAAAGCACCTTGGTGACGGCAATGAACCGTGTCCACGTGGTATTCTGTAACATCTAGAGAGTTGACCCTCTAAGTAAATGCTATATGAAAATTTTCCTTATTTTTTTAACTGAGATATGATTGACATACAACATTGCATTAGTTTTAGGTGTAAAAATAGTCTTGTGTAAAATTTAGAGATCGTTTTAGGCCACTAGGCCATGATCAACATATTAAATTATTTCAGCCTGATTTTTTGTTCATACATTTGAATGACTCATAACTCAATAAACAATCCTCGTTAATAGTTTTCTCTATTGTACTTCCATCACTCCTTGGACAAAGGTAAAATATTCAACTACCTGAGTTCCCTCCTTCTTTGCTTACAAACAAATGTCATTAATGATTCTTAGAATTCTAAAGACTTTTCCCCTGGAGATGAAGGTATGTTTGTGGCTCACAAGTAGGAATTCATAAGAGATAATTATGAAGTCCTCTACTTGTGTTAAAAAAAATCAACTGCACTAGTTAAGAATAGATAAAACATGTTTAAAATATTTAGGGCTTTCCATTTTACAATATGTTGGAAGTGATGTTCAGAGAACTTCCTCCCAACCAAAACTTTTAAGTTAAACACACATACAAACTGAGAACGCAGGAATCCAGTGTAGTGAGTCATCACTGGAGATGCCATTTGTTCTGTGACACAGGCTACTCTGTGGTGGCCTGGGGTCTTCACTTTTGGGGCCGTAACTGGGAATCAGAGAAAAAGTCATCGGCTGAAGAACCCACATTTGCGTGATTTGGGGCCAAGATTTCACATTATAGTTTTGGACCACCAAACCCCAAACTAATTATTTACCTTCATAGCTCTAGACATAGACAGGGGGCCCTAGAGGCATGCCGACAAGTTTAGACAGTCACCTGTTTGCTGTTATTAAAATGTGCTTTTAAAGGTTATACTATGACCCTGATATTCACGAACTGGAGGGCACTGAGCTGATTAGTGTGACATCCTCACAAGGGACTCAGAACAGTTATGCCAGAGACATATGTGCTCCATGTAGAGTGTTAAAGAGCAACTAGAGCTAATTACTAAAAAAAGTGATATGTAAGTTATACCAAATTATACAACTTTAATTCTTACATGGACAAGTTCATTTTCTTAGTGCTTTATTAGAAGTGAACTGCTCCATGTCGTGAACATGCATGTTTATAGCCATCTCTAAATGATATTTGTGAATCACATTATGTTATTGCAATCAAAATTAATTTAAGGATTATTGTTACTAAAGTATATGCTGACCACTAAGGCCTAATCATCTTTATGGAAATATTACTCTTATGCAAAAAATAAAGCTTCCCTCTGAGACAAATGGAGATTTAGTTGCATATTTCACTAATACAAATAGGCAACAGGCCCTTACTGCATTCGTACAATTACATACAATCCTGTAATAACAGACAGTAATATTAGCTTTGCACTCCAGACTAAAGAGGTTATTTCCTGGTTATTAAGGAGAGAATTAAGCCATTATGTTTTAAGGCATTCAGTTATTAACACATTACTTCTGCCATGCCTTAACACATGATATTTTTGTTTGTTTGGTTTTGTTTGTCTGTTTCTTTCCCTTTTAGGTTACATGTTTTCATATCTAGGTTGACTGATTCAACATTTTTCCATTTTTCTGAAATTTATTGACATAAAAAGATAATTTTCAAATCAAGATAGAACTGGGCTTTCCCTTCCTAACTAGTGAATCTATCCTACCGATTGTTTCTCTCTCACAGTTAACGGTACCACCTTCCTCAGAGTTGCTTAGTATCAGAAGTACATTTGACCCTCCTTTCCCCCTTCTCTCTCCATATCCAATTTTCATCAAATGCAGCTGTGGTGGACACTATGCTGCATCAACCATATTCCTTTTCAGGAATGAAGAACTTATTTCTGTAGCTACTGGGAAACGACGTCTGGAAGATGCTGGAAGATGACCGTCATCAGGCCAGTCCTCTGTAGGCATTGCCTGACTCGAAGAAAAATGACCCATTCAAGTTCAAACCTCCTTCCACATGCAGCCTACTTTCAATGACTGATCAACACAGCAGTATAAAGGCCCAGTCCTCTGCTCCCAACTTGGGACAACTCTGAAGGGCCATACTAGCTTCAGAGGCCCCAATGAGTTGACTGAAGCCTTCACTGGGCCTGTCTGGAAGCTCAACTTCTCCCTCTGGCCAATATACTTTCTTACCTCTCCTTCCAGAGGTGTTGAGCACAACACATTCCCTAATAAATGTCCTGAATGCTAATCTCCCATCTCACAGACTTTGATTCTGTGGAAACCCAAACTGTTACAGCAACAGTTTCCCTTTTTATAGGCATGCTCCGGATAATGCTGTTTTGGTCAACAGTGAATCACATATATGACGGCGGTCCTATAAGAGTGGTACCACATAGCCTAGGTGTATAGTAGGCTGAACCATCTAGATTTGCATAAGTACACTCTACAGTGTTTGCACGATGACAAAATTGCCTAACACCGCATTTCTCAGAATGCATCCTTGTCACTAAGCAACGTATGACTGTATTTCTCTTGAAACTGCCCCTCTGTTTTTTAACCCACTATCACTGGCCTAGTTTGGTCAGCCTTTCACTCTCGCTTAGAATGATCAGTCTTAACATTTTGTTGCATTATCCAAATAGGCATTCAAATTCAAACCTCCTCACAGGCACACTTGAATCATGATTGTAGCTCACTGCAGGTTGCTGTGAAAATTCCAAATTCATCCATTTCTCAAAATTTCTACCTACCAATCGATACGCCATGATACCCACTTTAGTATATGCTCTCAGTGCCCCAGTAAAATTCCCTCTGCAGACAGTTTCCACCCACATCAGTGGTTTCCTGGGACTCTTTTCCAGTGGGAATTCACTGCCATGGGAATCTTTCCTAAGAGAAACTTTAATTAATAATTGATGGAAGTTAGTGGATAAATACCCCAACTTCCTCACCCTTTTTATTGACTTTCTCCCTTCAGCATCTGACTTCCCCTCATTCTCTCTGAGTGGTCCTGTGATCACCTCTCAAATAAACTACTTGCAATTAAACTCTTTCTCAGAGTCTGCTTTTGGAAGAAATGGCACAAACAAATATTGAGAACTGATCAATGAGAATATTGCTAAAGGCCCCTAAATGATCTCTCAGATCTAACTGCCCTCTCTTGCCCTTCCTATCTGTTTAATATATTATCTCCAGATTTCTATTTCTAGAACTCACTTGACCCATGCCCCTCAGAAATCTTCAATGGCTCCCAGTACAATAAGAAGCAAAACAAAACTGCCCAACAAAGTCTGCCTGTATTTCTCAGTGTATGTCACCCTGCGTTCGCTACCACAAACACACACTCCAGACACACCCCTCTATTCATTGTTTACAGAAAGTGTTTTCTCTGTGTTTCCAATAAGGTTGTTTCCTCTGCTGGAATACCCTCCCCACCATATTGGCTGATAAATCCCAGCCCATCCTTAGAGCTACAGATAAACCCATTACCCCCTAGGAAGCCCTCTCAGATCCCCACTGTTAGGATTACTATTTCCCTCTACCATGCTCCCCAGTGCCATGTTTAAACTTTTGGTAAAACAGACTGTACCTAATACCGAGATGACTTATGGATATGTACTTTCACTACCAGATATGAATTCCTAGGAGGTAGGAGTCATATGATATCCATATTTGTATCCAGTGGCAACGTTGGAAACAATTAACAAACCTATATTCCAGCTCTGACCAATGAAAGGATGCTGGATCAAAGTCCTGAGGCACTCTGATGCATCACGTGTTAACTCTTTAGTTGCTGCTGGATTGTTGGGAAGTCCAGGGGGGGTTGGGGGAGGGACTGCGGTGGTTAGGGTGGCAAGGGTTACACAATAGTGGAGCTCAAACAATTGAGCATTTCTCAACATATAAGGAAAAGCATCTTTTACAGTATTTTAACAAAGAGAGCATAATTGGTTGAATGTCAGTTTTGTTTATAACTACTATGCTTATCAAGGCTTCCCAAATTATAGGTCTTATATAAATAATTCTTATATAATTAAGAACAGAATTGAAAAAGAGCACAAAGTTGTTTTAAAAGACCACTGATACACACACACACACACACACACCTGATATACTTCTTTAACCAGGACAAGTAGGAACATTTTCATGTATGTCTGAAAATGTTATAGTCTAGTTTTCTTTATATCATATCAGATTAGCGGCTGTTCAGAAGCAATTGCCTTTATACTGCTTAAAATATCGTAGAAGTCTTCCAACAGTAATATCAATAAAAATGAAGCTAGCTTTCTTTACAGGCTCAGTTTCTCTAAATCATACTGAATTCAACTCTAAGGGACTACCCTGGGAAGAACGATCATGATCGTGCCTTGCAAATATTTTTCAAAATTATTAAGGCTGCAAAACGTCTTGTGTAGCCAGTCAACATTTACCTACTTCATCCTCACTTAATAATGCACACTGAGTTGCCTTTAACTTCCCCAAATTCCTTCTAAAATCCTCCAAACCAATATGCTAAAGAGTCCATATCTGATTAGTGAAAATATGTACTGAAATTTTATGGTCGCAAATGCTACTAAAAGCAACAAAAAAATGACTATACAAAGGAAAAGCACATTAAGTCTGATTATTTAATTCTTCTTAGTTCCATTTCTATAACCTTAAGAGTTTGATTCATGGACCAGGGGTTTTGTTTAAAGTAGTTGTAAATATTCATAATTCAACAATATTCTACAGTTTGAGGTCCCTCTTATGCTCCTTCTCATACATAGCAGAATTCACTGCCTTCTTTGAACAAGAAATTGAGATTTATTACATTTATCAAAAATAATAATGGCAATTCTGAATGACTTGCTGCCCTTTACAAAAGACTAGTTAAAATCCTAAAACTAAGGAAAATTCACCAACCATTGGGATTGTCATTTGATGATTAAAATGAAAATTGAAATTGATATTTCTTAAAATCAATTCAAATCATCTCAATTACCTTAAAAAATGATGAAATATGGTACTTTATTGACATGCTTAGAATAGGCTCACTATCAAAATCTACCTATCACATGGAGAATTATTAACGGACTTTGTAAAGTCTGAAAAGGGAAGATTTCAGAAGATGCGAACGACTATGACTGTGGGGACATCTGAGGTCAAGCCAATAGAAGCAGAGAGTGGGGGTGGCAGGTTGGCTCTTCCTTCACTGCACATTCTATTACAGTGGTATTGATTGGGTTGTGTTTGCCATTCTAAAAGGTCCCATCTGCTTGTTAATAGCATTGGCACCCAGTCTAGGCTCTCTGTACTTTTTTGGAGCAGCTCTCTACACCTTCTAAGCTAACACACTCTGTTGAGGCAAGCAGGGATGAGAGGCTAGTACTTCCAGGGAGCACAAGATTGCTACTAAGCGTATGCTTTCTACATTTCTAAATTGTGTCCATTTACCTACGTTATAATAATTTCCTCAGCAAAAGCCAACCACCATGGGGCACTGAATTCTCTCCCAAATAGGACAACTAATTCCCTTGATGAATTACAGCCCCTCAGTTCTTCCCTATTACTCTTCTACACTTATCATCCCTGTTCCCTTCAAAACCTTGTAGGAATACCCCTCGCCCCCATTCGCAAGCAAGCAATGCTGTTCGGCAACCATCAGGGAAATTTGTATAAATAATGTTTCATTCGAGACAAAGGAATAAAACTTCACATATATCAAAACCTTTAACCTATTTTTCACACATCAATTAAGTGCATATACATGTTTTTATAATACCTAGCCCTATAAACAGACATTCTCATAGGATGCTATCTGCTTCATAAACTGCCATAACTATTTGAAAGGATTTATCACAATTTTAAATGCAAATATCCTTAACAAAATATTTCTACTTCTAGGAATTTGTCCCACAAATAATTTCAAATAAACGGACAAGAGAGTATAGTCCTACACCTAAAATGTATGCTCCAAAGCTCTGATTATTTAGAAAGCTAATGACTGAAATGGAAAACCAAATTTCCCTCTGGGTCATTTATTAGAAAGGGGAAGTGTAAATTACATTTTCATTTCTTCTCATCATGTATCAGTCCTAGCGTGGTAGTTAATAATATTTTATGAATGGTTTTGTTACCTTTGAATACTCCACGTTTCCAAGGGCAGACGTGTAGAATATACGAGACTACGTTATCAGGGTCTATGGTGATGTTTCGACTTCCCCACACTATTGGAAGATCTGAAAACACCTAGAAAAGACAATTCAAAAACAAGAATTATATAATGTCAATATTTACATGAAATTAGTGTAACAAGCTAAAGCACAGAAAAAACTGAAATTTAATTTAAATGCTTCCATTAAAACTGTTCACTTTTAAACGAAAATCAAACCAGAAAAACACTACATACAGCAAAAGAAAAATTTGAGACTAGGCCTATGAAAAAAATAGAACAAAGGAAATGATTCTCACAAAAAGAACAATGTTTATTTTCTGTTGCTACTTGTAGCAAGATCACTGATGCTTAGACAATCTGAATATCTTTTATAGGCCATGCACAATTTTCTTTGTGCAATTTGATGTACAAAAGATGAACCATTTCAATAGGTTTCTACATCAATATTAATGTAGCATATAAAGACTATTTAAGCAGCACTTGACCACAACTCTGGTTAAATTCAACTTTCAGCTTACTGAGTGCTTACATCTCGCCACCCTCGACTGCCCAGGCAAACACTAATCTACCTTTTGTCTCTATAGATTTGCCTATTCTGAACAATTCATAGGAAAGAAAACATGTGGTCTTTCGTGACTGGCTTTTTTCACTTAGCATAATGTTTTCAAGATTCATCTATGTTGTGGTATATATCACTTCTTTGTATTGATGAATGACATTAAACTGCACGATACGTTGCATTTTGTATATCCATCGTTTTAATTATTATTTTTATAGCCATTTTTAAGTTGGTGGAAATTTGGGCTGTTTCCACTTTTGTCTATTATGAACAATGCTGCTATAAAAACATGTACACATTTTTGTGTGAACATAGATCTTCATTTCCTATGAACATACAGAATTGCTGGGACATATGATAACTCGAAATTTAACCTTTTAAGTTACTGCTTTCCAAAAGTGTTTTCCAAAATGGCTGCACAATTTTTCTTGCCCACCAACAATGCATGATGGCTCCTACTTCTCTACATGTTCTCTCAAAGTTTTTATTGTCTGTCATTTTGATTATAGCCATCCTAGAGAGTGTGAAGTGATAACTCATTGTGATTTTGATTTGCATTTTCCTAATGACTAGTAATGTTGAGTATCTTTTCATCTGCTTATTGCTCATTTGCAAATCCTCCTTGGGAAAATGTCTATTCAAATCCTTTGCACAGTTTTAAAACTGTGTTGTCATTTTATTATTGAGCTGTAAGAGATCATTATATATTCTAAAAACAAGGTCCTTATCAGATATATGGCATGTGGATATTTCTCTTATTCTGTGGGTTCATTTTTTACTTTCTTCAAGGTATCATTTGAAGCACAAATATTTCAACTTTTAAGTCCAATTTATTTATATTTATGTTTTGTCACTTGTGCTTTTGATGTCATATCTAAAAATTAACTGCCTAACCCAAGGTCATGAAGATTTACTCCTATGTTTTCCTTTATGATTTTTATAGTTTTCACTATTAAATTTGGTCTATGATCCATTTTGAGTTTACTTTTGTACATGGTATGAGTTAGGGGTCCAAATTCATTCCTTTATATGTGACGATACAGTTGTCTAAGCATCATTTTTTTAAAAAGACTGTCTCATTAAATTCTCTTGGTATCCTTGTCAAAAATTGCTTGACCAGGGCCATCCTGGTGGCAGAGTGGTTAAGTTCAAGTGATCCGCTTTGGTGGTCCAGTTTGTGGGTGCAGATCCTGGGCACGGAGCTATATACCATTTTTCAAGCCATGCTGTGGTGGTGTCCCATGTACAAAATAGAGGAAGATGGCCACAGATGTTAGCTCAGTGACATTCTTCCTCAAGCAAAAAGAGGAAGATTGGCAACAGATGTTAGCTCAGGGCCAATCTTTCTCACAAAAAAAAAAAAAAAAAAGATCAATTGACCGTTACTCTAGCCTATGGATAAATTGCAGTATGTTCTATTTTATTCCATTCATCTACATGTCTACCACATGCCAGTACATTTTCTTTAATATTATACTTTTTTAGTTAAGGTTTTGTAGTAAGTTTTAAGAGCAGGAAGTGTGAGTCATCCACTAGAGAGTGAGGAGAAAGGTCAAATTGTGACATGTCCTGGGGATGGGAATTATGAGGAGAGTCACACTCAGTCTGCCTCTTCCTTTGTTTGCAAGGTTGCTGCTTTTCATAGCTCCCCTGGTTGTAAAGACTGGAGCTCAGGAGAGGAGAATAAAAATAGGCCAATTCAAAGTGCCATAAACCAAGCTGCTCTTACCAAGCTTCTGTTTTTCTTGAAAAAATACTCCTCAGATTGCTTTAAGTCTTTATTTAATTTCAAAATCTGAAAAATTTCATTTTGACAATTTTTGCCAGTGTTTTCATTGCTTTTAAGGAGGAACAGATTTATGAAACTCCTTGTTCCACCATCCTGGAAGTCTGGCACCTCCTCTTTTCCTTATTACATAATTATTTTCTACCACTTCGTCACTTTGATAAAATGTCACAGCATTTACCTGTATCTCAATTAGGTTCTCTGATTTTTATTTTCTCTTTGATATTAAGGAAGTCTCATCCTTCTATTACAAACTGTTCTTGTAGTAATAATATACATGTTGAAAGGCTTTCTTTTTTTTTTAAATACAAAGCATCTTAAAAATGACTACTAGCAGCAATACAAAATAGAACAAGGAAAAGATATGAAAAGAACATTCTGGATTTGAGTTGTTAGCAGATTGTTAAAGTGCAGGTGAACAGCAAGCAGTTGAAAATGAGAGGCTAAAGCTAGCACATACATCTTGAGTGAAAGTATGGACTTGGTATTCGTACCTAGAAGATAGTTTGATCTGCCAAGTGGGATGTTGCACAGATCTAAGAATGCTTGGAAGATGGAAACTTGAAAATAAGTCATAAGGTTATAGGAATAAAAGGGCCAGATAAGTAATGATCAAGAAATGGCAGGGAAATGAGAAACATTAGAAGGATATAGAATAAATAGTGAAGAGTGTCAAGAAGGCAGATCAACAGTGCCAAACACTACAGGAGTTTTGAAGCAGATAACTTGGGAAAATAACTGATTTTTCTTGACCAAAAGTCATAGGTGATCTTTGTGGCAGCAGTTTGAACAGAGTAGAGAAGCTACCAATGGATCGTCATGAAATAAGAAGCGATTATGTAAACAGTGCTTTTTCAAGAAGTCTAGCACCATGAAAAATAAAAAGGATAATAGTTGAAGAAGGACTATTGTTAGAGACAAGTTTTCTCTTATAATGGAAAAATTTGAGAATATTCATAGATTAAGGAAAACAATCCAAGGAAGAGGAAGATACTAAAAGAGAGAGAAAGAGAGGGGAAAAGAATGTGAATTGGCCTTGAATGCATAGAGGTAAACTTCATTTTACAGATCAAGGAATGAAGATGGAAAATCAGGAGGGTTTCAGTGGTCCCAAAGTAAGTATATAATGAAAGCTGAAACTATAAAGCAAAGATTCTCAGCCTAGCCTTTCTTCTTAGCAGCATCTCAGTTGTTTCTCAACAAAATTTCCATTGAAATATGAGCAAGAAACTAAATATTCTGAATGAAAAGAAATGGCAAATCGGTAATATGCATTAGGATGTGTTGATTAAAGTTGATGGCAATTTTCAAATTAAAAAACGTGTGGGGCCGGCCTGGTGGTGCAGGGGTTAAGTTCGCATATTCTGCTTCTCAGCAGCCCAGGGTTCCCCAGTTCGGATCCCCAGTGTGCACATGGCACCACTTGGCAAAAGCCATGCTGTGGTAGGCATCCTACGTATAAAGTGGAGGAAGATGGGCATGGATGTTAGCTTAGGGCCAGTCTTCCTCAGCAAAAAGAGGAGGATTGGCAGCAGTTAGCTCAGGGCTAATGTTCCTCAAAAAAAAAAAAAGGTGATATTTCATCCATTGATAATTATCTCTACAAACAAATGTTACTTGGGTCTTAAATATGTTTCTGTTCTGTTATAATTGATGGAGCTATTTAAACATGAGGAAGACCTGGAACACATGAACAATATTATTAATATTTTAATGAAATAACATTTAATTAACTTAATGGGTAATATCTTTAATTACAGAAAAGGCCTCACTGAAAATCTGTACCCTAAAAGTAAAATGACTAGATTCTTCAGTTTTATTTGTATATTAAAATGACAAAAATATAGACTTCAACTATTATTGCTTGTGGAGAGCAATTTTGTTATGAATAGAATTTCATGTTTACATTTAATTAGATAAATATAGTTAATGTAGTATAATTATTATTAATAAAGGCGTACATTTTTTTAAATGCATTCATTCTGGAGAATAAAATTTGAAAACCTATAGACATCATCTCTGCCATAACAACAAAATGAAACAAGCAACGTTATTGAATCACAGGTTTTTCTTTAACCTGTTTTCATCAAACTCTTAAGACAGGATTCCTTGTTCACAGTAAATTCTGGAAGGGGAGAGGGAGAGGGAAAATGATTTTTTCATTATTTATAGTAAATCCAAGTAGTCATGGTTTTTTCTCTTTTTTTCTTTCCTTCCTTCCTTCATTTTAAATGCCGCCCATTATGTTTGTATCTGTTTATTAAACAAATCTTCCTTGAAAAACTATTGTGTACTTGATACTATGATTTATGTTAGGTATAAAAATGTGGGTAAGAGAGGCATGCCCCTTTTGTCACAGTTTATAATCTGATGGAGAAAGGTAAACAGGTAATAGCAATATGATGCAGAATGTATGATGGTCGGACAGGTAAAAAAATGCTGTGGAAGCACATGAAAGGCATCTAACTGAGGTTTACGGGAATAGGAAGGATTGTTAGAAAAGTGGCATCTAAACTTGCCCTGAAGAATGAAAAGGAGTCAGATAGACACAGAGAAATGGACGATAGGTTGTTGGGCAGAGATTTCCAGACAGTAGCGAAAGGAAACACTGTATACAAGCCGAAGTGTTGCTGGAGCCAGGAGTGGCAAGAGAGGAGGCTGAGCAGATGAGCTCTTGAAAGACAGTGAAAGCCACTGCAGGGGGTATGGACTGGATCCTGAAGGCATGAGATGACACTGAAGAGTTTTAGTAGAGGAGTGACAAGATGAGATTTTCATTCATAATATTCACTCCATTTGCAATCCAGTAAGGAAAGAAGAAGAAAACCAAAGTATATATTTTTCAAGATAACAAAAAAAAAGCAGAGGGCAAACCAGAGAATTTCCAAACTTCAGGAGTACTCGCTCAGGCACCTGTGATGGACAGACATTTGAAGCTTCTTTTGAGGATTCTATTAGACACACAACAATTCTTAGATAAATATGGGGGCGAGAAGTGGAAAAATTTATTTTAGGATGGGCTTAAACAAATGAAGTGAGGAGGACCACGTACAAAAGCTTCATAAAAAATAAAGATGAAAATAATTATGCATTTCTTCACATTCTCATTATTATTCACACTGGTAAACGATAGGATACACTTTAGAAAGTTTGTGCCTACACATTTCACATTAAAAATTTTAAAAGCTGTTTAAAAATTTTTTTGAAAATACTTTTTATCATGTATAATTTCTGCAAGTGAAAATACATATGACTCAAATAACTAGATTTTCATATATTTTATGATATATACTAATATTTAGATATAAAACTTGTTTGGGGCTAACTCAACTTTATAATTGAAATGAAATTTAGTAGCTGTTGGACTAATATAAAGAATTCTAAACTTCTCCTTATGAGACATTGCTTTACCTAGTTAAGTAAAATGAAATGTTTTTAAAATTTCATATAATTCCATATACTCCTTCTGAAAACACTTTTATATTAAAAAAAAAAATCTTACCTTAAATGTTAGGATGGTCTTTGTATCATTGGGCACCACTATGGCTTTATTTGTTACGTTCCCCACTTGACAGTCTACAATGATGTGTTCCAAGGCCAGGGGTTTTCTTCCAATCCCTTTTATTTCAAAGACATGTGTCATGCCATCTACTTGATTTTGTAGAGTAAGTTTACCCTGTGACAAATCAGCCAAATTTCAGCTCTATAGGAGTCATAGTTAGATGCCAAACTACTTCTGTTATCATACTATTCTTGAATCTGATTAATGAAATGAGCTTTCAAGGTGGCGTTAGCCATTGACTTTCCCAGTTGATGTATAAATACGTCTACTGAATGAAGAGAAATTTCCTGTAAAAAGCTCTTTCTCTTTACTTTCTTTAAATTACAGAATTTATATAGGCATTGTCATACATAGCAATTATATGTGTGTTTATATCCTTGTCAAAGAAATATGTCTTAAAATATTTTCCAAAGTATCAACTTCCTTAATAAATAAAAACAAAAAGAGCAATGATTTTACTTTGTTAAACATGCTAAGTAAAAATAATCTGGATATAAGTATTGGCAGCCAATGGCATTGTGACTTTCAGAACATTTATCCCTCAAGTTAAAACATTTATTAAACTTTCAAGCAGAGTAATCACTGTGATCAAATTCATGGAAAATATAACTTTTCTGAAAAAAGATTTCTCATAAGTTATATAGGTTAATATCACATATTGGTTTATTGACATATTAAGACAGGGGAAAAACATCAATGAGTTCATACCATAATTTCACATTCCAAAATAGGTTTGAAAGTAAGAGGATACTGCACAGTTTCACCTGGTCCGACATATAAAATAGAAGGTCCATAAAACCATTCTCCTTCTATAGTCGCTTGACATTTCCATTCATTCTGTGTTTTATTATTCTAAAGCATGAAAAAAAGGTAGAAAAATATCAGGGGGATGATGTTGATGAAGTTGAATTACATATTAATTCTTGGTACTTTTAATAAAATTATATATTGTATTTTTAATTGCATTTCTTAAGAATCATCATTTGAAAGTCACATTTGTTAAGAACAACTATCAAAAACGTGAACATAAGGCACAAGGGTGACTATATACCCTTTCAGTGTCACACAGCAACATTGCCTAATAAGTTGATCCACGAAGTATTTAATATCTAAAGGAATATTCCTTTGTTTGACTTACTAATTACTGTTAAAATGGTAAAATGGTCTTGGAGTTACACATTCTACTCCTAATTATAGGTAACAAAAAGGGTTCTACCTGGTAGATTGCTCAGATAGCAAAGCTTACATTTCTCATCAAAACAAATTTTTGTGCTTTGAGCAGACTTTTGTTATATCTTTAATAAACAAACAAAAAACAATTTCTCGGTGTAAAAAACTCAAAATTCCTTATAACTATATCAGCTTCTTCTAGGCTGCATTATCGCTTTGACTAATAGATAGCCAAGCTATAGTCAATCATTGTTCTTAGTGCCTATGAACTCATCTTAATCAAGTGTTAAGATCACAACGGAATTAAAGCAGAGTGATCTGAGAGACCATAACTCAGCTTGGTAGAGTCAGGAGGCAAGGCTTTTGAGTAAGAATTTGATAATGGGTTAAGGAAGTTGGAGTTAATTGTTTAAGGAAAGACATCCAGAGAGGTGATTAATCAGGTGAGTAACACGATAACGTATATTCAGGAACAAAACTCTGACATTAATGTGGAGAAACCAATGGCAGCAGATAAGGCAATTAGAAATTGGTAATAGTTCAAGATGAGAGGTTTGGAGGACTTTGAGACAGTGGCAGTGGGAATGAAGAAAACAAAAAAAGTTTGGCCTTACTATTGGAATATTCTGGGTAAGGGCTTCAAATGCTGCCGTTTCAAATTCAAATCTGGCCTCTGGATGTTCTTCATCCACCACACCTTCAACGTGATAGACACGCACATCATACCTTGATGTCAACAAAATTTTACAAGGGTAGTGTCCAGGAGTGAGAGGAACAAATCGCAAAGGAACCGGAACAAATCCATCTGCAGCTATCAAAATAATTATAAAATGGTTTAATTATTTTTTTTTTTTGAGGAAGATTAGCCCTGAGCTAACCTCTGCTGCCGATCTTCCTCTTTTTTCTTTCTTTTTTTTTTTGTGCTGAGGAAGACTGGCCCTGAGCAAACATCTGTGCCCACCTTCCTCTACTTTATATGTGGGACACCTGCCACAGCATGGCTTGACAAGCGCTGCACAGGTCTGCACCCAGGATCCGAACCAGCGAACCCCAGGCTGCCAAAGCAGAATGTGCAAACTTAACTGCTATACCACCAGGCCATTCCCAAAAAACGGCTTCATTATTTTTAATGGCATAAATCCTAAAATTCATCTTGAGGTAAAGCAATATTTAATATCTTTGTATATAATCATATTGTATAATCTAGAAGACTAGGTTATACCAAGGTAACACAATACCCCTAAATTTCCAGGGCATATTTTATCATTGACAGAATCATTCCTGGACAGGTCAGAGGAAAGTCTGCTCCATAAAGTCACTCAGGGATCCACGCTGTAAATGACACCACTATGTTGTAGCTGTGCCATCAGGAACATCTCTCCTCCCTCACTCACAGGTCCGGGGAAAAGGAGAGGCTGGAAGTTTGCTCAAGGGTTTTTCAATGCTCGGCCCAAAAGTAACACATGTTAAATTTAATTGTCCAGAACCAACCACACGGTGCAATCTAACTGAACAGGGACTGAGAAATGAGACAGATATATAGAATATTTGGTAAGCATTACTGTCCATCACATTTCTATGACGTAAGGGCTCTGTCCCACAGCAACCAAAATAATTTGCAACTTGACCAGCCTATAGAAATCATTCTTTCTCAGTTAATAACCAAGGGAAGAAGCAAGAGGCATGTCTAATTAATACTTCTCATATCACCTTGTTATAACATTTACCTTAAGTTAGTAGCTAATATAGTTTCTCATGGTAGGCAGGCTATCTATCCCGGTCATTTCCTTCTAAGCAATACCACTTTTTCTCTGAAGGCCACCATTTTCTTACTCTCCATAAAATGAGAAAATAGTTATAAAAATCTCTCACCCCTAAAGTAGGATGCAGTGTAAGCATAGAACACAAATTTCATCGCTAAAACCAAAGTATTTAAGTAATCAATGAAAAACAAATGATAAAAAATGTTTAGAAGCCTAAATCTGTGCTAGGAAGTTCTCCAAAACTAAGAAAATAAATCAAGCTTATTAACCAATGGACCAGACAAGTATTATGACATTAATTGCCTATAATTTTAATTCATTCAGATTTAACAGCTCAAATGTGAAAGATGGCAAACCTGTTTTCAAATACACTGAAGTCCATATGCCAAAAAAACCAGTCACCTCTCCAAGAACATTAACTGCTTCACGTCATTTTAAAAACAAACTCAGGATTTGAATGTGTGTAAGTTATACGATGCATATAAAGTTATATTAATTATATATTATATAGCATATGTTGCATGTTATATATTGCTATATGGCATATATTATATATCATGTGTAACGCTATAGTTACATATCATGTATTAAAACCCACTGACAATGGACCACATTTGAAATCTGTATTACATCTAACCAAAGTCCAAGATTCACAGTTGGTCTAAAGAGGAAACAAAAGCTGTCAGAATGTTGCTATTTTAATTTTTATTCCATCCTTTTCAAGTACAAATTTAATTTTAGGATAAAATTTTTTCTCGTCATAAAAGACTCTAGGCACATTTTATCATCTGTTGTTCGCTGATTACTTTGATTCCAAAAGAAGCATTTGAGTTGTGGCAACATCATTAGAACAAACCAGGTGATATAATTATTTGATCAAAATTTGTTGCTTTATTAACAGAAATAAAGAAAGCCCATTTTTCTCTTGCGTGAACAGACCAAAATGAAAATATTTAGATTAGATAATTTAAATAAAATTAAGCTGCTTAGAATAGGAAATTTAAACAATTTAATAGTAATTATTTTCATCAAAGATAAAGAATAACTAGCCATTTAATAGTAAACAATAATTGAAATGCACAAGTTCAAGTATAAAGCTTCTATCCAAAGCTTTATGTTATACATTATTTCCTTTTCCCTAAAAATATCCATTTCCTAATGATACTGAGTCTGAAAGTAAAAACCAAGGACATTCTTAAGTGTACATTTTCCAACTCATGAAATGTTCATGAGCAAAGACCCTAAGGATTGCACAGTGCCAGCTCCTCTTCCTTACAAGTTCAAAAAGGAATCCATCATAACAGTGGAATTCGTGGAAATGATGGTTTTATTTTTGAAGATGTACTGACAAAACAATATTGTTTCTTTTTCTTAAACATCGGAAACAATTTAATTGGTCCATGCCAGAAACATAAGTAGGAGTATTATCATATATTATCAACGAGGAGTCACTTCTAGGTGAAGGTATTCAGCAGCAGTTTCCACAGCCCCTTAAGACGCAAAATGGCAGAGGGAGGAACTATTTTGATTTTTAGAAACCTGGCAATTTTACTGGCCACATTGTACCACCATACCATTATTCTCTTTTAGGGACATATATTCTCAAAGTCCTTTCCAATTCTGCACTGTAGCAGATGTCATCCATGCCTTGCCATGTCGCCTGGGCATTTAAATCCACCCTGCAGGACAATGGCTTTATGGAAAACTGTGACTTTCTCCTTGAGGGCTGGCTTTGGTCATAGGAGGTTTGCTCAGCCCTTGCAAGGATCTGGCCAGAAGTGACAGTTAACGCCTGCAGTTGCAGTTCTCAACAAATAATGTATCAAATTGGTGGAAAAATAACCGAGCGTCTTTGCCCTTTGGTTGGAATTAACTCCAAGATGAATTCTACACCAACTCCTAGAGATCGCCAGTGCAATTGAGCCTAAACTGCTCACAGTGGCTCATTAACACTCCTTGAACTGGCTTCTTCCCTTTGCTGTCTCTCACTCTCTCACAGTCCTACCTATGGTTCCTGAGATTACTTCTCAAACTATTTGATCTCAAGACCTGGTTTCAGGGTCTGCTGTTGGGAATCCCTAACCTAACAAAAACCCCTAGACCCAAGACAGAGAGCTTCCTGTCCTGGGCCTCATGCTTTCTAGGGCCTTACTCTGAACCTCCTCTGGCACTGTCTTTCCGCAAGTGCAAGGAGTACAGAGGCCCAATGGGACAGGCCTACATGGAGCCCAGCCTCACCATGTTCCATGTTCTTGGGATGCCACAGTTCACAATCCAAAATGCTTTGATCCCATTTCCAGTGCCTGTACAGGACTCTTTCCTATGTCAGTCCTCCTGTTGGAAGACTCCTAGAATTGAAGGGTAACTAAAAGATGGCTATTTAGGGGAAGATGTGGACCAAGATCAATTATGTGTGCTGAGGTATCTCACACATTTATACACAAGACCCCTTACAATATATGTTAGAGTTCAAGTAGGAAAGAGAACATGGTGGGCACCTGAGCAGGGCCCAGCTATCCTGTGCTGCCATATTCTACCACAAACTCTGAGAAGTCCAAGAATTCTAAATTTAAACTTGGTCTTCCAGGTTGGTATAACTTTATATTTGTCAAGGTGAGATAATAGAATGTATTCTATTTAAAAATGTGTTAGTTTGATTTGCAACTTTTAAAATTTTAGAAATATGGTATGTGTGCTTCCATTTGTACTTTTGACCTGGGCATCACAAATGTTGGGGACAATCTGGACTTGTCCCTTCCATCCCTACTCTCCTCAAATGTAGCTCACCGGGGGCCTTTCCTTTACAGGTGATCCTGGTAACTGTGGCAGTTGCCAGGGTTCTGTGATTCAACATAACCAAATATATCTCAATTTACCATATTACAGTTACTGAAGAAAATAACACAACATAAAGAGAGAATCTCTCTATTGAAAGAATACTTAATTTTATATAACATTAGCTACTGGAAGAAATCAGTGTTTTTGAATCAGAAGTTTTTGAAATAATCCACAAAAATGTGCTATGCTCAGATCCTAGAATAGGTCATGGTTGGGAGAATAAATTAATACTGCTGTTTTGGCCAGCTCTCATGCAAAACAAACTACCCAGAAACTTCGTGGTTTAAAGCAACAACCATTTATTTGCTCATGATTCTGTGGTCAGACCTCATTTGGGAAAGTTTATCAGCTCATGTGTATTGGCTGGGCTCATTCATGAATTAAGACCTCATCTGGGAATTCTGTCCATGAGCTCTCTAATCTTCTATGAGATGAGCCCAATATTTTCCACATAGTACAGAAGAATTACCAGTAGCAAAAGAATGAGAGCCCTAATGTTCAAACGGTTATCATATATCTGCTTCCTTCACATTTCTTAATAATCCATTGACCAAAGCAAGTCACCTGGTCAAGACCAGGGTCAACAAGGGAGGGGAGACTACAGAAAACACGTGTGTAGGCAGATATGATCCACTTGAGCTTTTACTCAAACAATCCACCACGTCTACACTGCAAAGGAAGATACACGTATAAAACTGGTGAGATGAAAGATGCAATCAACGGAGAGTTAAAAATCCTGTTTTCTGGTTTTAGTTCCTCTCCTACATTGCGCAACCTTGGGCAAACAACTTAAAGGTTTTTCTTATAACTCAAGTTCTTATTCTGTTTAAGCAGTAAGATTTGATCAGTAGCTTCCAAACATTTTATTTTTTTGCCTCAGGGGTACTGTGTCTGAAGAACACCTAAGACAGAATCTCAATATACAAAACAATTAATCTGGAGTTGATCTGGTTGAAGTAGGATGAGAAGCTAGAAGCTTCCATTCATTTCCACAGC